>NC_138768.1:200232907-200532907 GCF_965119305.1 Pelophylax lessonae
AGGAAGAGAGTGCAGCTGAAATGGACACATGGACACAGTGAGTGAAGAATAGTACATAGAATCCTCACTGTGTCCTATTATATCACAGCATAGCAGGTTATCATTAACAGCACAAAAAGCTGGGGCTCTATCATGTCTCTGTGTCACACGGCTGTTGGGTGCTGACTTTGTCAACTTATGGCTGTACTGAGTTTTACAGACTGTAACAGAGCACAGCCATAACAAAGTCAGCACCTAACAGTCATGTGACACAGAGCCATGATAGAGCCCCTGCTTTTTGTGATGCCTGTGTGATTATCATAATGCTGATGATCATAGGACACAGTGAGATGCTACTTTACACTTCAGTTGGGGGAGCAGTAAACATGTGCAGTGGAGCTGCATTTTTACTGCCCCCCAAACCAATCCCCTTTAACTGCTTCCCTTCCAGCTACATACTGTACCAGTACGTCACTGGATTGGAAGGGTGATATCTTGGTCATTGCTACAGCAATGATCGACATATCATTTTTTTCAGCCTCAGTGATTCTGCACACAGTAAAAGTAATCCTAGTGGCTAAGAAGTCACTGGATTAATTTTACAGGCAGTGACATCCCTGCCTTTACTGCCTTTAGGATGCAAACAGTAGCATCCAGTTCCTGAGACACAGTGAGAGTGTCATTCCTCCCACTGTGTGGCATCAGAAACCAGAAGCGATAAGGATTTTATCACTTCCAGTTACGGTCTCATGTAGCCATTACCGGTTTGAACAAGCATCTGATCAAACTGATCTTGATTTGATCAGATGCTTTGGAGGCCAGAGGACAGATATGGGGTCTAAAAGACCCCGGATAGCTCCATAAAGAGGACCTGTCATGGCTCATGCTATCACAAGGGATGTTGTTCATCCCTTGTGAAAGCAAAAAATAAAGATACAGTGTATGATTTTTTCTTTGTAAATAAATTAATAAAAATACAATTTAAAATAAATTTAAAATGCCCCCACTACTTTATGCTTATGCGCAATTGCGAACGCACACGTTAGCTCCGCAAGCATTTATATAAACAGTAACAAACCTGCATTTTGTTTCAAGGCGGGGTCAGGGGCGGGGCCATGGGTGTCATTAGGGGTTTGGTTGAAGGGGGCCCCGTCAGGTGGACTGTATGGGGCCCCATGATTTCTAACAGCGGCCCTGATCGTTGGTGCACAAGCTATTTGTAATCCAAAAGTAAGGATATATAGTCAGAAAGGGTGACAATAAAAGGTTACAATCACCTGCAATGTTACTGCGTAATTGGGCGCATGAATCTTCTTAGTGGTGCATATACAGTGCCTTGCGAAAGTATTCGGCCCCCTTGAACTTTGCAACCTTTTGCCACATTTCAGGCTTCAAACATAAAGATATAAAACTATAATTTTTTGTGAAGAATCAACAACAAGTGAGACACAATCATGAAGTGGAACGACATTTATTGGATATTTCAAACTTTTTTAACAAATAAAAAACTGAAAAATTGGGCGTGTATAATTATTCAGCCCCCTTAAGTTAATACTTTGTAGCGCCACCTTTTGCTGCGATTACAGCTGTAAGTCCCTCGGGGTATGTCTCTATCAGTTTTGCACATCGACAGACATTTTTGCCCATTCCTCCTTGCAAAACAGCTCAAGCTCAGTGAGGTTGGATGGAGAGCGTTTATGAACAGCAGTTTTCAGTTCTTTCCACGGATTCTCGATTGGATTCAGGTCTGGACTTTGACTTGGCCATTCTAACACCTGGATATGTTTATTTGTGAACCATTCCATTGTAGATTTTTCTTTATGTTTTGGATCATTGTCTTGTTGGAAGACAAATCTCCGTTCCAGTGTCAGGTCTTTTGCAGACTCCATCAGGTTTTCTTCCAGAATGGTCCTGTATTTGGCTCCATCCATCTTCCCATCAATTTTAACCATCTTCCCTGTCCCTGCTGAAGAAAAGGAGGCCCAAACCGTGATGCTGCCACCACCATATTTGACAGTGGGGATGGTGTGATCAGGGTGATGAGCTGTGTTGCTTTTACGCCAAACATAACGTTTTGCATTGTTGCCAAAAAGTTCGATTTTGGTTTCATCTGACCAGAGAACCTTCTTCCACATCTTTGGTGTGTCTCCGGGTGGCTTGTGGCAAACTTTAGACTACACTTTTTATGGATATCTTTAAGAAATGGCTTTCTTCTTTTTTTTTTCAAATTTTTTATTTAAAGAATACAATACAGGCAACAGGCAAATATGTAGATTCATGAAACAACAGGTTTGTCATTACAACACAAAAGTGCGGAGAACCAAAAGCGGACAGTATGAGAAAATATAAAAAGGTGATCCGCTACTTTAAATTACATTTACGCAGAGAACGCGCCATTCCCAGGTCCTCCGTGTAAGGGAGGCAAACTTACCCCGGGAATGACGCCCCTAAAGTCAAACCAGCAAACCAGCAAGTGAAGGAGAACAAGAAACCGTACTCCAGGTGGGCAGGCGCCTGAGCCTGTGTGCATCCTGAAATTTTTTACTTTTTTTCACTTTAAGGTTACCAGAGTGAAAAAAGGAAAGAACGTTGTAGGAAAGATAGAAAGAAGGATTAAACAGAGGGAAAGGCAAGGGGGGAAGAGAGAAAGAAGAAAAAAAAAAAAAAGGGTGCAAATCCCCCACGCCAACCCGGACGGGAATTTTCGAAGGGATCGGACTGGCCAGAAGGGCGCCCAAAAAGGGCTGCAAAAGTTGCTACATCTCAAGCGGCACCAACCCCCTACAGTGGGTCAGAGTATGGCAGGTACTCCTCGGAGACTCGAAATAGGTTCCAATGTATCCACCCAGTCCTGTGCGCCTCTCTCGTCCCTCGGAGTTCGGACGTAAGTTCCTCCATATGCTCGAGTTCGCTCACCCTGGCAAGCCATTGCGAAACCGTGGGGGCAGATTGCTGTTTCCACATAGCTGGAATGCAGGCTCGCGCAGCGCTTAAGAGGTATTTGAGTAGGGATTTGCTGTATCTCTTCTTAGACATAGGCGTGAGGTTAAGCAGCACTGCCTTAGGATCCCCCTGCAAAGCCACATCCGTGAATTTCTGAATGAATTGCAGTACTGGGTCCCAAAAGGAGGCAAGGACGGGACAATCCCAAAAAATGTGCAAGAGAGTGCCCTCGGAGGAATGGCACCTCCAGCAACGGTCACTCTGTTGAGGAAAGTATTTGGCCAACATCGATGGCGTTCTGTACCATCTGGTCATCAATTTATATGTAGTTTCCTGATATCGGCCGCTGAGTGCGGACTTGTGCGCAAAATACAATATGCGCTCCCGCTGAGGGACAGAGAAAGTAGCTCCAAGCTCCCTTTCCCATTTAGCAAGAAAAGGGGGCTCAGATCCCGCCCTAAGCTCCAAAAGGAGCCTATAGGAGTTGGAAAGGGATCCACGGATCGGTCCCTCCCCCAGGCACAGCTCTTCAAAGGCGTGTAGATCACGCTGGAAAGACGAGTAATGTGGCTGTGAGTGCAGGAAATGCGAAAGTTGATGAGAGCGCCATTGGTTAAGGAAAGAGGGGGGTTGGCCAGGAGGCAGAATACGATCTACGCGCCACCCCCCGGGACTCAGTAGTTGGGAAGCGCGAACCAACCCAGTGGCAGATAAAAGACTAAAATGCGCATCCGCAAGCCCGGGCTGGAAGCCCAGATGTCCAATAATAGGAGACATAGGAGAAGGATGGCCCTCCAAGGAGGCCATGCGGTAGAATCTGTCCAACTCGGCCAGGGTGGCACCTATCAAGGGGTGCTCCGAGACGGTGGCCAAGTGATGACGCCCTGTCCAGGGCAATCCCGCGAGCGGTGCATCACATGCCTCCTGTTCCAACTGGACCCAAAGCTTAAGGGACTTGTGTCTGCACCAGTCCAGGACCCTCGTCATGTGGGCAGCAGTACAGTATAAGGCAGGGTCCGGAAAGCCTATACCCCCCCTGTCCTTGGAACGTACCAACACGTCGACTCCAAGACGGGGATGCCGACCATGCCAAACAAATTTGATAAACGCTGAGCGGACCGAGTGTAAAAAGATACGAGGCAGTCTTATCGGCAGTGCCTGCAAGAGGTAAAGCAACCGGGGCATCGCATTCATTTTCAAAACATTACAACGACCAAACCATGACAATGCCAGCGAGTCCCATTTCTGTAAGTCTCCGGACAGAGTGCCTAGGAAGGGCTGAAAGTTCAAGGAGAAGACCTCAGACAAGTTTGCAGAGATCTTCGTGCCTAGGTACTGAATGTAACGCGTGGCCCATCGGAACGGGAAGTGTGGGCGCAGGGCCGAAATAGTCGCCGTGGGAATCGAAACGTTCAAGGCCTCCGATTTCTGGAGGTTGATCTTGAAATTGGACAGTGAAGAGTAGCGGCTCAACTCAGCAAGTAAAGAAGGAAGGGATATGAGAGGTTTGGTGATATAAAAAAGTAAGCCGTCTGCGTAAGCAGCCACTTTATGATGGCAGTCAGTTGTACGTACACCCTGGATCGAGGGATTATCCCGGACGTGTTGGAGGAACGGTTCCAATGTCAGAACAAATAGCAACGGAGACAGGGGACATCCCTGTCGGGTGCCGTTGGCTATAGGAAAGGGGTCCGAGCTAAACCCGTTGACGCGGACCGTCGCAGTGGGGGTAGAGTATAGCGAGGCTATCCAGGACAGCATCGGGGGCGGCAGGTGCACATGTTGCAGCGTGGCATGAAGAAAAGACCAGTTCACCCGGTCAAACGCCTTTTCGGCATCTGTAGACAGGAGCAATAGCGGTGTGCGAAGCCTCTGTGCTCTCTCTATAATGTTAAGGGAACGAACAGTATTGTCCCTAGCCTCACGTGTCTGAATAAAGCCAACCTGGTCCAAAGAGACAAGACGCGGCATCAACGGAGCCAGTCTAGTTGCCAGGATCTTAGAGAAAAGCTTGACGTCGCAATTGAGCAGGGAGATCGGCCTATAACTCCCACACAAAAGGGGGTCCTTGCCTGGTTTGGGGAGGACCGTTATGCTGGCTCTCAGCATATCCGACGGTACCTGTTTGTCGTCCGTAATGGCATTGAAAGCTTTAACGAAATGTGGCGCGAGAACATCCTGGAAGGTCTTATAATACGTTCCCGAGAAACCATCAGGGCCAGGTGCTTTGCGTAGAGAAGTGGACGCAATTGCCGCCCCAAACTCTGCCACCGAAATGGGCTGAGAGAGGTCCTCCACTTCCTCAGCGGTGAGGGTTGGAAGGTTAGCCTCGCGAAGGTAGGAGGCCAGACTTGGAGGGATCTGAGGCTCCAAGGGCGAGGCCGGCACTCTATCAATGTTATATAGCGAAGAATAAAAATCGCGGAAGGCCTTCGCCAGGTCCGGGGTGGAATGAATCCTCGTGCCCGTCGGAGTAGACAAGGCAGACACGAAGGTAGAGGACCTCCCCGCTCTCAGGGCGTTAGCGAGCAAGCGGCTGCACTTGTCCCCGTATTCATAAAAAGACCGTCGAACCTTCACCAAGACATGTTTTGCCTCGTAGAGGGAGTGTTCCCGTATAGCTTCTCGAACCTCCAACAACTCCACGGCCGTGCCCGTATCCGAACCCGCTTTATGGCTACTCTCCAACCGCCGAAGGCGTGACAGGAGCCCAGAGAGAGTCTCCATTCTCTTTTTTTTTACAATGTGGCCGTGCTTAATCAAGATTCCCCTAATAACGCACTTATGAGACGCCCAAACTGAAAGGGGATTGTCTACCGAGTCCATGTTGGCAGCAAAAAACGCCTGTAGTTCTGCAAGGACATCCGTGACTATGGCGGGGTCCTGCAAGAGCGCTTCATTCAGCCTCCAAGAAGGAGTGGTTGGATGGGAGTTTTGGATGTTGAGTTCCAACACCGTGGGGGCATGGTCCGACAAGGCGATATGCCCAATCTCGGCTTTGGAAGTCAACGGAATGGACGAATGTTGAAGCAAGAAAAAGTCGATCCTGGTATAAGAGTCGTGTACCGCGGAATAAAAGGTGTAATCCCTCTCCCGGGGGTGAAAGATCCTCCAGATATCCACTAAACGATGGGAGTGCAATAATTCGTGCAAGCGGCGTCTCACGCCGCTCGACATAGAGGAGGTACCCCCAGAGGAGTCCACCCGTGGATCCAGGCAAAAGTTGAAGTCCCCTCCCAAGATCAAAGTACCCTCGAGGAAGGAATCTAAAGTGGCAAGGAACTTTTCCAGGGCAGGAAGTTGGCTACTATTGGGTAGGTAAACAGTAGCTAGTGTGACCTTATGATCATAGATCGAGCCTTTAAGCAAAAGGAAACGCCCTTCCGGATCGGACAGCACGTCCTGGAATTGCCAGGGGAGAGAGCCTGCTAAGAGGATACTGGTCCCTTTGGATTTAGAGGACGCTGAAGAACTATGGTAGACCGTTGGAAACCGTTTGTTGCAAAGTTTTGGTATTTTGTCGCTCCGAAAATGAGTCTCCTGTAAGAAGACGACCTGCGCCCTCTGACGCCAGAGTTCCGAAAGGCAACTCGTTCGCTTTTCAGGCGAGTTCAAGCCCTTTACGTTCCAAGAAAGAACTTTCAAGGCCATGATCTCCAACACAACTGAGGACAAGAACCAGTCCAAGACAGCGTGGGGGAAGGGGGGTAACGAGGAGGGAGGAGAAAGAAAAAAAAAAAAAAAAAAAACACAAAGAAGGGGAGTAGAGGAAAAGACTGAGGGGGGCTAGGCTGAGAAAAAGTGCAAAGGAGCAAGAAAAGAAAGAGAAGAAACGGGAAGAAAATACTCAAACTATCAAGAAATCTCTATCGAGATATTCGTCTACCTCCAGGGTAGAGGCGGCCTAGAGAGGGAAGTGGCAAAGCACGGGTATGCTCAGAGCCCCGGCCATGTGGCTCCCCCACCATAATAAAAAAAATAAAATAAAAGAAAAAGTAAAACAGCAAAAATAACCAAAGGACATGCCACCCAACAGACATCGGAAGGACCAAGTCTTATACAGGACAGTGGAGAAAAAAAAAAAAAAAAAAAAAAAAAAAAGTCACAGTAGAAAAACAACACAGGGGCAAAAGAACCTGGAGAACAGCAAATAAAGCTACAGTCCTGAGGGAGAAAAAGAAGTCCCCCACCCATAGCACAAATCCCACCAGAGGAGCTCAGCCAGAGCCGGGGGGCCCGGTCATCTCCAATCGCCCGTCCCCACTAAGACTCATCCCCGGAACCGGCCGAGCCACACCCTATCCCCACCCACTAACAATACTGAGAAAAAAAAAAAAAAAAAAAAAAAGTCAAGTGAGGCCTCCAAAACAAGGGAAAAAGAACCTCATATAAAGTAAAGTAATGTGTAGCCAGCCCCGAAACCCGAGCCGGCTGTGGGCAACTTTTGGCAAAAAAAAAAAAAAAGTGGGTGGAGAGATCAGTCAAATGTACAAAAAGAAAAAAGCGGGTGGAGAGATCAGTCAATTGTAACATCTAACAGTGGCGGGTACGGACAGTCATTTCCCAAGAACTCATGGGAGTCGCTCAGAAAAAGCGAGCGAACAGGAACTTGCAGACCCCATGTGAGTAACCAGGAACCCTTCACGGTGTGGGCCGTCTGGAGCCTCGGCGCCTGCCCCTCCGTGGGCGGCGGTTGTAGCGATCTTCAGGAGGGTCCCCTCTGGAAGCAATGGTGCGCGGCTCCGGGGTGCCCGCTGATGTAAGCCAGTTCGGCACCTGCATGGGTTCCATTGCAGCGAACTGAAAAAGGTCAGGAAGGCCAGAAGGGTGACGCAGGTAGAAGGATCTGTTGCCATTTTTCACAATGACATGAAAGGGGTGTCCCCATTTGTAGGTGAGACCCTGTGCCCCCAACCGCTCCAGCAAGGGTTTAAGGGATCTGCGCATTTGCAGTGTTTTGCGGGACACGTCAGGCAGCAGGTGGACCGCGGCCCCATCAAACTCCAAAATGCCCACCTGCCAGGCCCTCTGAAGGATTTCCTCTTTGAGATTATAAGAATGTAGGCGGCACAGCACATCTCTGGGTCTATCCGAAGTTGTGGATTGAGGACCCAGAGTCCTGTGAACTCTGTCAATGACAATGTTCGTCTCAGGGGGACGATCCAAATACCTGTTGAAGATGGAAGTCACTGTAGCTCGAAGCGCCCCTTGTTCAAATGACTCTGGGATCCCCCTAAGTCTGATGTTCTGTCGCCGGCTACGGTTCTCCAGGTCGTCGAGAAGTAAGTGCAAGTTGGTAACCTGATCAGCCAGATCTGTATGGGAGGATTGCAAAGCTTGGACAGCTTGGGATGTGGTCCCACACTCCTGTGTCACAGCAGTAACCTTAGCATCCAGATCCGTGACCTCCTGTTTAAGGGTCATCACCTCACCCCTCAAAGCTGTCTCGACCCTGTTAGCCAGGGACTCAAAGTCTGCTCTTGTGGGGAGCTGCTGCAAGAATGCCCAGATGGCCTGTTCTGACTGTGGGGCGGAAAGGGGCACATTGGTGTGAACTGCAGTCTCAAGGTTACTCACTGTGTGGTGTGAAGCAGGCACCTGGACCAAGCTGGCAGGAAGAGAGGTCTGAGTGTGTCCTGCATAGGAGAACTCGGCCGGGGAGCCAGAGAGATCCATCCCCCTCGCGATCTCCTCTTCATCTAAGCCCAGGGAGAGTGATCTCGGCAGGCAGGGAGACAGATCACTCGGCGGAGAGAAAGGGGGCAGTTGATGGTCGTCTCCCTGTGTGTCCCTTTGGTCCGCCATGGCAGCACTCCGTGGCTGTGGTAAGGGAGCAGAGCGCGCCGGCGCCATCTTGACCGCATCTGGGGTGGAGGCCGCGGGCTGGAGCGGCCGAAGAAAGCGATCCATACCGCAAAACACCCCCGCTGTGCACTCCTGATGCCGGGGGGATCGCGGATCCGGTATCGGCGGCAGGTAATGCAGGAATCGCTGTTGCGGTACGCTGAAAGGGAGCCTCTGGCCGGGAGCTCTGAAAGGAAGCGTCTTCACGCGGCCATGCTCAAACCACGCCCAGAAATGGCTTTCTTCTTGCCACTCTTCCATAAAGGCAAGATTTGTGAAGTACACGACTGATTGTTGTCCTATGGACAGAGTCTCCCACCTCAGCTGTAGATCTCTGCAGTTCATCCAGAGTGATCATGGGCCTCTTGGCTGCATCTCTGATCAGTCTTCTCCTTGTATGAGCTGAAAGTTTAGAGGGACGGCCAGGTCTTCGTAGATATGCAGTGGTCCGATACTCCTTCCATTTCAATATTATCGCTTGCACAGTGCTCCTTGGGATGTTTAAAGCTTGGGAAATCTTTTTGTATCCAAATCCGTCTTTAAACTTCTCCACAACAGTATCTCGGACCTGCCTGGTGTGTTCCTTGTTCTTCATGATGCTCTCTGCGCTTTAAACGGACCTCTGAGACTATCACAGTGCAGGTGCATTTATACGGAGACTAGATTACACACAGGTGGATTCTATTTATCATCACTAGTCATTTGTTGACACATTGGATCATTCAGAGATCCTCACTGAACTTCTGGAGAGAGTTTGCTGCACTGAAAGTAAAGGGGCTGAATAATTTTGTACCCCCAATTTTTCAGTTTTTTATTTGTTATCCTCCCTGGCAGTATGATTCTTTTGCAGACGATCGGGAGGAAGCTCCGCCGCCGTATACCGCCCGCATTCTTCGCTGGATCCCGGAGAAAAGGTAAGTAAAACCTCTACCAGGATCCAGCGATCTTCCTAGCGCTACCCTGAGTGTGGCTCGGGGTTACCGCTTTTGGCTCTAAAATCTAACCCCGAGTCATGCTCGGGAATACCTCTAGGAAGGTTAATAAAGTTTGAAATATCCAATAAATTTCGTTCCACTTCATGATTGTGTCCCACTTGTTGTTGATTCTTCACAAAAAATTACAGTTTTATATCTTTATGTTTGAAGCCTGAAATGTGGCAAAAGGTTGCAAAGTTCAAGGGGGGGCGAATATTTTCGCAAGGCACTGTATAGGCCCCTGACACCTTATGTACTTGTGTTTAAATGCTTAGTCTCCTGGAAGGTGCACTAGGGTTATAGAGTCCACAAAATATGGTATATATCTGAAAACCGATCAATCCTAGGAGACTGAATTGATGAGGTCGACCTCTCTTATATCTCCTGCCTTGGCTCCAGTGTGGATGAGACAGAGGATGCCGAAGGACAAGTGCCTGTTGGTGTTGATTGCAGAACCTGCAGCAGGGAATGCGACTCCAAGGAGACTGTGGAACTAGAAGAGCAGGAACAGCAGTAATGTTCGGAGGACTGGTCCAGACTAAAGGGGCACTTTGCTTATGCTGATGGTTCTGGATATGCAGCTTATCAGGACTCTGGAGGCTGGAACATACAGAGATATACAGAGCTGGTGCAGCAGACAGCAAGGCAAGCACTCGAGTAGTACCAGGAGCCAGGATCAGAGGAAAAATCAGAGTCTCAGGGGTCATCAACAGGTGGACAGCGAGGTACCAAGTTATGTGCAGAGCCAAAGTCAGGAACGGAGCTGGGTCAAGGGTAAACAACAAGGCAGATGTAGAATTCAAGGTCAGGTCAAGAACACGCCAGGTCAGCAACAGGGAAAAAATGCAGGATCAATCAGGACACATGGCACAGCTGAAGATCAGTCAGCAAAGGAAATGGGAATGAGCTCCCTTTAAAAAGCCCATCTGGCGCCAAGACTGTGCCTGCACGTGTGTGTGTTCGCGATCCTGAATTCTCAAGCACAAGTGCGCGCCTCTTCACCATTCTTTGGGAAATACCATGTGCATATGCATATTCATGTACCAGATGTCTCACAGGGATTCCCTGACAGATGGGCTGTGTGTGGCCCCGTCTGTACCATGTGATCACTGTGACCAATTACCGCTAACAACACAATTGTAAAAATGAATGGCATGAAAGGAAGCTATGCATGGTTTACGACTGTCATTGGTCACAGTGATCACATGGTACTGGCTATGGGCAAGTACACTACTCAGTCATTGACTGTGTCCAGTGGACACAGCCAGTGATAGACCATGACTACAGCGCAGCCGCATGCGAGGCTCGTTCCTGGAGGACATCATATGACATCTACCCAGAACAAAGAAAGTCCCACTCATCCATCAAATTGTTATAGGCTGGATGGGAACCACTTAAAGTATATATAAACCCCCCACATAATAAGCAATGTGGTTTATAACAGGCTGCAAGGCTATGTTGGGGGAGGTGACATCATTGGTGTGTGACCATCTTTTCCTACAGCAAATTTCTGCTTAATCACATTTCTATGCTCTCTTCAGCACAAAAAATACTTGCTGGCCCTGTCAGAAATCCAGCATTGTTCTGTACACTCTTATTTCAAGCATTCTTATCTTCCATGGTTACTACAGAACACATCCTCCCTATGTTGTGGAAAAGAGGAGGGGGGAAAATTATGTGGTCCTAAGATCCTGATGGTATTATGGTCACAACACTGCTTGTCAGTAGAGTGAGTGAGCATTGCCACTCTAGTACAGAAAGCGTGTTACTGGAAGAATCATCAGATGAACATAAAGGAGAAAAAGATTGAAAAATTAATTAACGTAACTTCAACATCTAAAGGCTATTAAACTGCATAAAATGTAATTTTTGTTTTTATATTTAGATAGAAGGTAAAAGAAATAGGAAGAATAAAAGGAAAAACATTTATCTCAGAGTATTAAAGAAAGGTTAAGGAATCATTTTATGCATTTTGAGTCTTAGATACACTTTAAACTAACAAATGTGTTTATGTAGGTTTCAGTTCCACCAGTGACTCTATCTAAATAGAATGTGTTACTGTTTGCATAGTTTCCTTTGGGTGTTCCAGTTTCCTCCTACAGCTGAAAAACATATGCATGCGTTTTTTTGGTGCCTGATCTAACTGACCCTAGAGGATGTGTATGTTGTAGTAACATTAGACTGTAAGCTCATTGGGACACGAATGGATGTAAGTGGTTTTATGTAAAGTGTAGCTCAAATAGTTGGTGTTGCATTCATGTGTGAAATGAATAATCCCTTTTTTTTTTTCTTCACAGCCCAAAATACTAGCATAAATTAAAAAAAAGAGTGATGTTGCCCATAGCAGAGTTAAATGTTTGTTTTTCCTATTTTTTTACTTCAAAAAAGATATAATTTATTATGGGTTGCACTATTTTTAATATTCACCAGTGTGTTTATGTTGTTCATAGGTTTATATTTCTGTGCTAAGGTTGACATTTGTTGTTAAAATAGCCATATCACAATGCAGTGTCTGTTTTAAACATCCTTGCCATTTTTCCAACAATCATATTGCTCCTGTTATAATATGGAACATTCATATTAAGTAAAAAGAAACAGATTGCAACCCTAGTGTATAGCTATGTTGAAACATGGACAAATAAGCACAAAAGAAAATGATACACGGCAATATAAACTGTATTCCAGACACTTCCTTTTTTTTTTATCCTTTTCAGTGGCTCTGCTTCATGTTTGTTAAAGACTTATGTCCTGTGGATATTTTTCCCAAAGCATCTGAGAAAGAAAAAAAAAATCCCTGATTTAATGCAAGCAGCCTGTAGATACTAAGAGGCTCACAGCAGGTGCCACTTTAAAAGAAGCAAGCAGTTACCCGTGAGAGATATCCCATGACCCTTGAGGGTCATTTTATTTGGTTTAATACAATGCATGAGGGAAATGATTTGGGGGAGGAAAACCACACTGAAAGAGCTTACCAGCTTTGGAAAGTAAGTATATGTGATAGCTAACATTTAACATACATACAGTGCATTAAACTATATTACCATCCAAAAATTATATATACTTTGTTGCATGTTCTATTTTTCAAAGTTATTTTTACTAGATTTTCATTTTAATGCGACCAACATTTAGGAGCCCCCCTCCAAATATGTCATTTTATTTTTCAACAACATTAGGGATTAAAAGACTGGCAACCTATTTATTTCATATAAACACTTCTATTCTTTCAAATGCATGTTAGACGTTCTAGTAAATGGAATTTATTTGTGCTAATTATAGCCTGTCAAGCCCCTCCAGACATCCTTCTTTCTTATTGCTGTATTTACCAGCCACTGACTAGAAAGCCTAAAGAAACTTCCACAGACTGGATATTCATTAAGTGCTTTCTACTTGGCTCTGTCTCTGCTTTCCTCCCCCATACTATTTTCATTATCTATCCTCTGTGGAAACAGAACCAGGAAGCATGAAAGATAATGTCCGGTGATAAAACAATAAGCCAGTTTAACCTTCTGTGTGGAGAGAATTTGCCCTGACTGCATTTGGACATTGTTAAATTGTGCAGGTTTTAAGATGCCTACCAACATATCTCATTCAGAAATGGAGAACAGATTTGTTTGGTTTTATGAACGCTCTTCCTGAAAGATTAACATTTGTACACAATAAATGCATTCTACAATTTTTTTTTTCTTTTCACACAAATCCTCACACTTATGGAGTATTTTGAAATCTATGTTTTGTCTACGTTTAATGTCTTTAACCACTTCAGCGCCGGAAGGTTTTACCCCCTAATGACCAGGCTATTTTTTTGCGATTCGGCACTGCGTTTCTTTAACAATTGTAACGCTGTACCCAAATACAATTGTCCTTTTTTTCCCACAAATAGAGCTTTCTTTTGTATGTAGTGGTATTTGATCACCTCTGCGATTTTTAGATTTTGCTCTATAAACAAAAGAGCAACAATTTAGAAAATAAAACACAATATTTTGTTACTTTCTGCTATAAAACATTCCCAATAATTATTTTTTTTTTTTTAAATCAAATTGTTTTATCAGTTTAGGCCAATTTGTATTCTGATACATATTTTTGGTAAAAACAAAATCCCAAAAAGTGTATTTTAATTGGTTTGCGCAAATGTTATATTGTTTACAAACTACAGGATAGATTTTTGGACTTTTTATTTATTTATTTTTTTATTAGTAATGGCGGTGATCAGTGATTTTTAGTGGGACTGCGACATTGCGGCGGACAGATCGGACCCCTAACTGACATTTTTTACACTTTTGGGGACCAGTGAAATTAATGCAGTAATCAGTGCTAAATAATATGCACTGTTACTGTAATAATGACACTGGCAGGGAAGGGGTTAATACTGGGGGTGATCAAAGGGTTAAATGTATGCCTATTTGTGCTTACTAACTGTGGGGGGCTCTGTGACAGGCAAAGAGAGATCAGTGTTTCAGCTTAACTGAAATACAAGATCTCTCTGTGCCTGTGTGCCAGAAGAGCCGCCTGCTTTGTTAACAAAGGCTCTTCTGTTAGTTTCTGTAAAGATCACGGGAGGCCAGCGGCGATCATGCCCACTCCTCCCACGGTGTGGCTCCCGCTGTGTCTAATCACAGCGGGAGCGCGTCTCCCCCCGAGACCACGTGCACATAATCCCGTAGATCAACGTGATTATGCGCAGCCGAGCCGCCCTGCCACAGTAAATCTGCGTGGGTTCGGTTGGCAAGTGGTTAAAGAAAGAAAATGAATGTGCTAGACAACTACAGAACAATTGTTGCTACTAGAAGGTACCATTATGGATAGGAGAAGGTTTAAAAAAATGGATATTCTACATTAATAATGATTAGCTGTTTGAAGAAAACTCAAGAATGTTCACCTTTCAAACATTAAAAATATATGGGGAGCGTGGCGACCGGCGCTGTAGATGGCAGCCTAACTCTGCAGCTCCACACAGCCAAAAAGGACCGTGTCATCCCCAGCATGCATCCACAGCCTTAGAGGCACACCACTGCGCTCTGCATCACCCCTGGACACCCGCTGACATGACCCGCCGTAGGAGAGACTCACCGAAGCTCTCCAAGCTGTATAATCCCCTTCAGCACCACGGCCCTGGACCTCTCCAAAATGGTGGAGGTCAGCAGCATTCCTCTACAAGAGGCACCAGCCAGCAGGGCAATCTGGCTCCATCCTACAAGGTAGGCAATCCAGACAGAGAAGGATCATCAGGATCTTCATCCCCAGTGTCTCCCTCATCTAAAAGCCCTGACAAAACAAAACCCTGTATCACTTCTCCTGCTAAGCAGTGGCAAGACACAGACAGAGAGATGAGGCGGCTACCAGGCCGTAATCCAGGCCCCGCACCCCACATGCAAGACCCCTTTGATGCCTTTCCTACAGGGGGACAACCAGTTTCAGACACAACGCTCAAAAATATGCTATACTCCCTCAGTGCATCAATGCACTCAGACATGATGAACTGCATGCAACAATTTAAACATAAAATGCATGATATGGCGGAAAGAATAAACACAGTAGAAACCTCTCTAGGAAACCATGCCCTGTCCTTTCATACTATGGTGGATGCACATAACCAACACTTAGACGACCTCATGTGGCTAAAGGACAAAGTCGCTGACCTGGAAGAGAGGTCTAGATGAAACAACATAAAATTAAGGGGGGTTCCGGAGTCCGTACAATTGCCTCAATTAGCCCAATACCAACCCGCTTATTCTCAACCTTGGCTCCCTCACTATCTGAAGTTGACCTCTCAATAGATAGAATACACAGACTCCCAAAACCAGCATTTTTGGCTGCTGATCTACCTAGAGATGTCCTATTTAGGATTCATTTTTTCCAATCTAAGGAAAAAATAATGACAGCCTTTCGCCAAGCAACCGAACTCCCCGCGGAATTTGCAGGCCTGCAAATTCTGCCCGACCTATCCAGACATACATTGCAAAAGAGGAAAAACTTGGTGACAATAACCAAAGCGCTGAGGAACCACAAAATCCCTCATAAATGGAAACATCCAGCATCTCTGTCCATCACTTACAACGGAAACACCACAACAATTACCACCCTGGAAGAAGGAATAGATCTGCTTCAAAGATGGGGCATTCTTCTTCCGCCTGAAGATTTCCCCCTCGGAATACAACCCCTACACCCATCTCTAACAAATGGCAAGTAGACTCTAGGAAGAGATCAGGGAAACACAAAAAGCTGCGAATGACGGTTACCTCACTCCACGTCTGCACTAACACGGTCCCCCGACCTATGGATCTACCTTCATCCCTATGGCCCCTTACCCTTACCAATTATTGACTGTTCTAGTTAATCTCGGACCTCTTCACTGGTTCTTTTTTATGTGTTCCTACACCTTTCCCCTTTTCAAGTTAATTTTCTTTTTCCAATGTCTGATTAAAAATAGGGATTGCTGCACTTAAGAATCCTGAATAATGGAAAATGGATGTGCAAAATGTAACTGCTTGCAGGGAGAAAGACCAGCTGTCAAAACTCAGTGGTGAAAGCAGGACCAAGCAGCTATCAAACACCAGCCAATGATTGACTGCCTAAGATAGGGGCTGAGCCACATAAACGTAGCAGCCCACCAAGACCCCATCCCTTTGAGTGGTGTTTGATATCTGTTTGGTCCTGCCCACCCCCGACATTATCACTGAGTTTTGACAGCTGGTCTTTCTCCCTGAAAGTAGTTACATTACGTGATACACACTGAGCAGCTCTTGCAAGCCTCACTATCTGCTGAATGTGAAACTGATTCACAGGCAATGTGGGCTACACACTCTTTGGATGCAGCACTTCATAGAATCCCAGCAATCAGCCCGAGGGAGGGGCGAGAGATCATGCTTGGGTACAGGTGCATAAGAGTGCACCCCTCCTGCACACATGGATGATATGCCACTGTCCCAGAGGTGTTCTATTGGATTTAGGTCAGGCGACCGTGGGGGCCATTCAATGGTCATGCACCAGGAGGAACCCACGACCCAATGCACCAGCGTAGGGTCTGACAATGGGTCCAAGGATTTCATCCAGATATCTAATGGTAGTCAAGGTGCCATTGTCTAGCCTGTAGAGGTCTGCGCTTCCCTCCATGGGCATGCCTCCTCCGTGTGTATGTATGTGTGTGTGTGTATATATATATATATATATATATATATATATATATATATATATATATATATATATATATATATATATATTATAGTGAACTTGGAAATTGATCAATGTGTATCTATGATCAAAATGTAAAATTGTATATTTATTTCCACATTGAATTTCAATTAATTCTGTGACATGTATTCACTATGACCTGGCACTGCTGTGTCACACATTTCACAGAGCCTGCCTTTTAAACTACAGAGGTGCTGAGAGGCAGCATAAGTCCAGAAATCACTGCTTGCAGGAAGCAAGGCACCATGGGATATTTAGTCCTTCCAAATTGAAAGTAAACACCAGTGGAGAAGCTACAAAGCATGAAAGAAATCCAGGAAGTCGTGGAAAGAGACAAGCAGAACTTACAACATGAAAGGAAAATTTTTAGGTAAGTTTTTATTAGATTGTCAAAAATTACTATTGTTTTTATTATCACAATGTTATATAATAGAAGTGTATGCTGTGACCATAAATTTCATATGAAGTATCACAATATTTGTTCAGAGCATGCCTAGCATAGACAGAAAGACATATAATTTATTAAGTTAAGTCCTATACAGGACTGTTAACAGTCTTATACAGTATTTATAAACAGAAAAGTCTAAAAACCTTTGAAATAAAACATTATAAAAGTTTAAAACAAAGTATTCCATACTTTTTTCTGGACATGTATAACTTCCTTTCTCTCTGCAGTTTGTTGTAACATACACTTGTTCAATATACCCTCCCTCCTACCCCTTTTCCTTAGCCTTTTTCTTCATCCTTCCTTTCTATCCCCTCCCCCTTCCTACCTTCCCCCCACCTCTTTCCTTGACCCTCTAGATAAGTTACAGTATCTTACAAAATTGAGTACATCCCTCACATTTTTGTAAATATTTTATTTTATCTTTTCATGTGATACCACTGAAGAAATGACAATTTGCTACAATGTAGAGTAGTGAGTGTACAGCTTGTATAACAGTGTAAATTTTCTGTCCCCTCAAAATAACACAACCCAGCCATTAATGTCTAAACCGTTGGCAAATAAAGTGAGTACACCCCTAATTGAAAATGTCCAAATTGGGCCCAATTAGCCATTTTTCCTCCCCAGTGTTATGCGACTCATTAGTGTTACAAGATCTTAGGTGTTAATGGGGAGCAGATGTGTAAAATTTGGTGTTATCGCTCTCACTCTCTCATACTGGTCACTAGAAGTTCAACATGGCACTTCATGTCAAAGAGCTCTGAGGATCTGAAAAAAAAGAATTGTTGCTCTACATAAAGATAGCATAGGCTATAAGAAGATTACCAAGACCCTGAAACTGAGCCGCAGCACGGTGGCCAAGACCATACAGCGGTTCAACAGGACGAGTTCCACTCAGAACAGGCCTTGCCATGGTCAACCAAATAAGCTGAGTGCACGTGCTCAGCATCATATCATATCTTTTGGAAATAGACGTATGAGTGCTGCCAGCATTTCTGCAGAGGTTGAAGGGGTGGGGGGTCAGCCTGTCAGTGCTCAGGCCATACGCTGCACACTGCATCAAATTAGTCTGCCCGGGCCGTCGTCCCACAAGGAAGCCACTTCTAAAGATGATGCACAAGAAAGCCTGCAAACAGTTTGCTGAAGACAAGCAGACTAAGGTCATGGATTATTGGAACATGTCCTGTGGTCGGATGAGACCAAGATTAACTTATTTGGTCCAGATGGTGTCAAGCGTGTGTAGCGGCAACCAGGTGAGGAGTACAAAGACAAGTGTGTCTTGCCTACAGTCAAGCATGGTGGTGGGAGTGTCATGGTCTGGGGCTGCATGAGTGCTGCCGGAATTGTGGAGCTACAGTTCATTGAGGGAACCATGAATGCCAACATGTACTGTGACATACTGAAGCAGAGCATGACCCCCCTCCCTATGGAGACTGGGCCACAGGGCAGTATTCCAATATGATAACGACCCCAAACACACCTCCAAGAAGACCACTGCCTTGCTAAAGAAGCTGTGGGTAAGGGTGATGGACTGACCACGCATGTCTCCAGACCTAAACCCTATTGAGCATCTGTGGGGCATCCTCAAACGGAAGGTGGAGGAGCGCAAGGTCTCTAACATCCACCAGCTCCGCAATGTCGTCATGGAAGAGTGAATCTCTGGTGAACTCTATGCCTAAGAGGTTTAAGGCAGTGCTGGAAAATAATTGTGGCCACACAAAACATTGACACACTGGGCCCAATTTGGACAATTTCACTTAGAGGTGTACTCACTTTTGTTGCCAGCAGTTTAGACATTAATGGCTGTGTGTTGTTATTTTGAGGGTACAGCAAATTTACACTGTTATACAAGCTAAACTCACTACTTTACATTGCAGCAAAGTGTCATTTCTTAAGTGTTGTCACATGAAAAGATAGAATAAAATAGTTACAAAAATGTGAAGGGTTCACTCACTTTTGTGAGATAGTGTAGATGCCACTCTTTTAAATAAGTATAAGCAGTCCAAGAATTAAATTTTTGATACATCCAGTGCTGCTCACCACAGTGATATCACTGTCAACAGTGCATTTGGAATAACCAGGATGCCTGCCTGTCATTACTTATCTCCTTGCTGCAAGCTCACCCAGCAATGTAATGCAAGGCAAGAAAAGACACCTCATAGCACCATATGTTTAAAAAATCCATATCTTTAACAATAGAAGTGTACTTAGATATTTTTAACAGTAAAATCACATTAAAAGATGCACAGGGCAGTTTCTCGAGCAGGTGATCTCCAAACACTGGTGTTCCGGAAATCAGATAGCGTAATGGTGTCACGTGTAGGCCCTGTCCGATGCACGTTTCCTCAAAGAATGACATCTTTAGGGGGGACTGAGTATGATAATACTGTGAGATCTTGTGAGATCTTGCAGTTTATGTACAGGATCTCCCTGAAAGCACTAATGATGTTGCCTTCCCAGGGGGCCTCTGTACAAGCAGGGATACATCACTAGTGCCTATAGAGGAACCAGGAAGTGTAAAAAAAAATTGTAAGTACATTTTTTTTTTTTTTTTAATTAGTATAAAACCAAAACAGTGTGCATAACCATGTTAAAACCAGTATTTGGTGAATATACCAGTTTGTCTACATCTTAGATGCCCCCTCAGGATTAGGGATGATCGAACTTTTCAAAAGTTCGGTTCGACCAGAACACCCGAACTTCCCGAAAGTTCGGCCCAGTTTTCAGAACCCCATTGAAATCAATGGGACCCGAACTTCGGTAATCAAAAAACACCATTTTGAAGCCCTAAGACCCAATAAATGCCCCTAAAATGTGCCTAGGGTTCTGGGTCATGTCCCAGGGACTATTAATCACACAAAAAAGTTCTTAAAAATTGTCATTTTTGATAGAGAGCCAATTATTGAAAAAATTATTGAAAATAAAAATGAGATTTCTTTGGATTTAGTGTCTGGGGGTCTAAAAAGTGTACCTGTGAAGTTTCAGCTCTGTAGCATGTCCAGAACCAGAAAAAAAAAGTTTGTTTGTATTAGAATTAATATAGAACAGGGATATGGCTCCGCTATTTTCACACCTTGCCGGTTTTGTAGCAAGCGTTTTTTTGGGCATTTTTGGGGGGTCTTTGGAGGCAGGCATAACATCAGAACTTCTGTGTAGGGGTATATATACACACACACACATGTATGTATATATACACATACACATACACATATATAGGTGTGAAAGTAGCAGAAACCTATGCTTGCGCTAATGAAATAATTAACACCAATATGGCTTCTCTGCTATAACACCTATATGTGTATGTGTATAAATACATATAAGTGTGTGTGTGTATATATATACCCCTATACAGAATTTCAGATGTTTTGCCTGCCTGCAAAGACCCCCAAAAAATGCCAAAAAAAAACGCCTGCTGCAAAAACACACCTGGGCGTTTTTGTAACTGGCGGTTTTTTTTTTGGGCATTTTTTGGGCGTCTTTGGAGGCAGGCATAACATCTGTACTTCTGTGTAGGGGAATATATACACACACACACATGTATGTATATATACATAAACACATATATAGGTGTGAAAGTAGCAGAAACCTATGCTTGCGCTAATGAAATAATTAACACCCATATGGCTTCTCTGCTATAACAGAGATAAAAGCTGTGCTGTGAGTGGGATCCAGTGACCCTTGTGGGTCAGAATGGCCCATCAAAATGTGAAAGACCCAGACGGAAAAGTATGACCCGGAACCCCAAAGCAACCACACACTAACTCCAAAAGGGGGGGGGGGTTGGGTGGGGGAGGGGAAAGACCCTCCCAGAAAGGTTGCAAAAAACAGGGCTCACTGGGTATTAGTGCAAAATATACATTTTATTTAAACCAATGGTGCAATACAAAAAAGAATTTGATATACAATAAAAGCTATCTAAAAGATTGGGACAAAAGTAATGGAAAGCCGACGCCGGGGGTCAGTATGGGTGGTGAAGTCAGTGGGGAGACTCCACCCAAGCCAGACCATGCGGCAACTACATGCGGCTCAATCTCGGAATGCTCAAGTGGGGGAGAAGAGATGTGTGGATGTACACCAATAGATCACTCCTACATACCCCAGGTGCTAGAATGTCCCTTTTGGCCCTGCAAGATGATGGGCCGTATGTGAGGTAGGGACAGTATGGCCCTGAATCAATGTGTGAGTGATGGACAAGAACTAGCTTTAGTGCTAATGAGGACAGCTGCTGTCCCAATGTGGCCCAGTACACTAAGTATCGAAAATTATCTTGATGCAAGAAATAATAATGATGATGATAATAGTCATATCAGAAAATCATACATTGGCAAAACAAATATTGTGTACTGGGTGGCCAACCGCATGGGAGTATCAGGTATCCTGAAGTAATCGCTGACAGGACAATTGTCACCTGTGTGGTGTGGGGACGTCACTCCCGTGTTAAGGTGGGGGTGGTGGAAGACCACGAGGCAAGGTGGGTCACGATGGTATTAGAGATGGGGAGTGGAGGAGGGGGTCCCCGGTAGAGGATGGATGGTGGGGAGAGGGAGCAGTGCAATCCAGAATGGGGGAGAGGTTTCTCCACAAGGAGGGATGTAAATGGCTCCGGTCCCGCTTCGTGAGGTCAGTGTGAAGACACTATCGTTACCCTGTAAATACAGAGGGTTGAAGCTAGGCAGCGGTAATCCACCCGATGTAAGTTAGCCCAGTGTGTATCCAAATGGGAAGGTGTGGGGAAGCGGGCCTTACCGGTAGTTTTGTTTCCTCTGTGTCAGTCTTCAGTGTTTTCAAAGGTAAAGTCCCGTACCTCTCTGCGGGTAATACTCACGGCTGGCGGTGTTGGATCCTTCCCCCGGTGTGTGGTGAACTTAATCTCCTTGCCGATGCTCAGACCTCTTTCAGCCCCAGCAGTGTCCTCCTCCGTCCGCTCCTATCTGTAGATGCGTGTTCACCTCTTCTCCCTCCGGACAGCTTCCGCTTGCGTCACACGTCCCACGTGACCGTGCCTCGATCTGTCCTCGCTGAGACAGTCAGCCTCCCGTAGTGCCTATGGAGTGTTGGCGTCTACCGTTGACGCGTTTCGCGTGCTCGTGCACGCTTCTTCAGAACGTGATGGCGTAGTCTGATGATGCAGTATATATAGCCGATAACAAAATCAAGTATAATTTATTTCAGCTATCGACCTACCCTCCTATGTAAGGGACACAGGAGATGTGCTCAACAAGATCCAGGATCTATATTTTGATGAGGAGGTACTCTTAGTGGGGATCGATGTGGAATCACTTTACACATCGATCCCCAATGAGTGGGGGATTCTGGCGGTCTACCATTTTCTGGATAAGACCTTCCCCTTCAATGGAGCGCAAAACGAATTCCTAGTGGAAATTTTGGAATTTGCACTATGCAATAACTACTTTCAATTTCTCGGCCAATTCTATCAACAGGTTAGAGGCACAGCCATGGGAGCACCATGGGCCCCATCCTATGCATGTCTCCACCTGGGCATGTGTATTTATACACATACACATATATAGGTGTTATAGAGAGGGTGTTAATTATTTCATTAGCGCAAGCATAGGTTTCTGCTACTTTCACACCTATATATGTGTATGTGTATATATATATATATATATATATATATATATATATATATACATATGTGTGTGTGTATATATACCCCTACACAGAAGTACAGATGTTATGCTTGCCTCCAAAGACGCCCAAAAAATGCCCAAAAAAACGCCAGCTTCAAAAACGCCCAGGTGTGTTTTTGCAGCAGGCGTTTTTTTTGGGCACTTTTTGGGGGTCTTTGAAGGCAGGCAAAACATCTGAAATTCTGTATAGGGGTATATATACACACACTTATATGTATTTATACACATACACACATATAGGTGTTATAGCAGAGAAGCCATATGGGTGTTAATTATTTCATTAGCGCAAGCATAGGTTTCTGCTACTTTCACACCTATATATGTGTATGTGTATATATACATACGTGTGTGTGTGTGTGTGTGTGTGTGTATATATATATATATATATATATATATATATATATATATATATATATATATATATATACCCCTATACAGAAGTACAGATGTTATGCCTGCCTCCAAAGATGCCCAAAAATGCCCAAAAAAACGCCAGCTACAAAAACGCCCAGGTGTGTTTTTGCAGCAGGCATTTTTTTTGGGCATTTTTTGGGGGTCTTTGAAGGCAGGCAAAACATCTGAAATTCTGTATAGGGGTATATATACACACACTTATATTTATTTATACACATACACACATATAGGTGTTATAGCAGAGAAGCCATATGGGTGTTAATTATTTCATTAGCGCAAGCATAGGTTTCTGCTACTTTCACACCTATATATGTGTATATATACATACGTGTGTGTGTGTGTGTGTGTGTGTGTGTGTGTGTGTATATACCCCTACACAGAAGTTCAGATGTCATGCCTGACTCCAAACATGTCCTCAAAAAAGCCCTATAAACGCCTGCAGCAAAAATCAGGGTGACAGGGGCAAAGCCACTATCCGGTTCTATAAGTGTCCTAAGAGAAACAATCTTTTCTCTATAGCGGTCACCCTGACATGGAAGGGATTTGTCACTCTGCCATAGCAGTCAGAGTCAGTTAACCCTACACTACACTACGGTCCCCTTACACTTAACACTTTCCCTACAGAAAATAGATTATTAAATCTAACTATAGTGGAAAATAATACCCTAACTACACTAGATATCCCTTTCCTCACTCTAATAATGCTAAATGACACTTTGAAGCAGAAGTAACAGAACTGCTTCCACTCTCTTCCACAGCTCTGTATTAAAATGGTAGAGATTTGGCGGGGGCTATCTTATAAACTCGGGGGCGTATTCACTAATGATTGGCCTCTGGACCCCCTAGTCACTCCAATCACATTCCTAGCATTCTCCTGCCCCCTCAATTGGCTTTTACTGATGGTTCTGGTCCTTTTAAAGCCCAGTTCCTGTCCCATTGCATTTTGGTCGGTTCTGGTTGCCGAATTCCCAAATTTTTGCAGCAAAAAGTTCGGAATTCGGCCGAACCTCGAACAGTCAATGTTCGGGTCGAACCGATGGTCGACCCGAACCGTTCGATCATCCCTACTCAGGATGTCCTACTGCAGACAAAATGTGCGAGGAGAGGGGTTTGCAGCCAGTGACTTTATAGTTTGCCTTCTGGTGTATGGCAGTGTGGCATTTTACATTTTTAACCTGTGATAATTGTGAGTACCTTTTTCTTACTTAATAAAGAAGTGTTTTAGCATTATTACCCTCTCATATGTTGCTTTTCTTCCTATTATTGCTGAGGTAAGTTGTGCATCCTAGAGTTTTAGCTTTGTTCCAGGAGTAACATTTGGAAGCATACAGCGGATCCAGTGGGGTTTAACCCTTTTCACAAGTGGATTTGATTTCTTTATAACATAGAGATCATATGTTTCGGGTAAGAAGCTGGTACTTTTGGTGGCTTGTGTTTGCTTCAACACACAAGTGCTATATTATGTCTTAGCATTAATACCCTATGCTGGTGTAGTGCTACCCCCCTCCCGTAGAAGCTGCTGGTGAATAGGGTTCTCCCACCCTGCGCAGCCAGGCACACCAAATTTCCCACAGGCTCACTGAGACAGGAAACAGTCCTTGCAGCTTTGTGTTGTTTTTATTTCAGGGTTAATAGTTTGGATGGGGATACCCAACTATATACACTCCTCTTCCTCTAGCACATCGCTTGCTTGCAGAAACACTCACACCCAGCTGGAACACTGTTTAGGAGATCTGACAAGGATCCAGTAAAAGTCCTTTACAGGCAGGGCACCCTTTGGTGTGTAGAAAAGTCCCAGTGTCCAGCTACCTTTCTGTGGCTACTGATCCCAGCACCACCTCTTCTGGACTGCTAGCTCACTTGGCAGCAGCTGCCCCTTTTACTATCCCTCCTGGCTCATCTTCCACAATTCTCCTAGACTGACTCTACAGCCATTCCAGATTGCCACTCCTCAGTCCTCTCAGGCTTTCTTTTAGTCTTCCCTGACTGTCTCACTTACCAGCCACCTGGTAGTCTTCTCCCTGGAGATCTCCTGGACCTGCTAGCTGGCCCCTGCTGTCCTCACACTTGTTCCTGTGCCACTGGACAGGACTCCTCCATATGCCTGAGGTTACCCCCACAGACTATGGGGCTACCCTCAAGAGCCTCCGACAGCCTCCTCAGCACTCCATCTCCAAACTTCCACCCAAACTCCACTGCCCCTGCTGGGCTGACCCTGAGAATATATGAGGTGCCCCCTTCCAGTTTATCTGGGGATTGGCCAGGGCCCTCATGAATACTCCAGGCAGCTCCTCCTAACTCCCCCCCCCCCCATTCTTATGGAAGTTTCTCAAAAGTTCCAGCAAGTAGGGGGAGGTATCAGAGGCACTGCTTGATGAGTCACCCAGTCTCCCTGAGTCGCTTACTCTGACCCAGATTCAAACACAGGCTTGGCTGCCAGCCAAGCCTAAATTTACCTACACTGCAAAAAAACTATTTACACTACCTAGCACACTACACTAGCGCTAGTTGCTACACTGGTCTTCTTTTTCTCTTATTTCACCTAAGGGGAGCTGTGCATTCTAGGATATTGGCTGGAGAAATACGTGAAAACAAACAGTGTGTCTGGTGGGGTTTAACCCTTTTTCACAAGCACATTGGTCTCTGAATGGTTGATCTCAATGCACAAGTTTCATACTATGTGGTAGCAGCCCTTTGGGCTATTTGTGGACCCTTTGGGGTTGATTTACTAAACCTGAAGTGTGCAAAATGTGGTGCAGTTGTCCATGGTAGCTAATCAGCTTCTAACTTCAGCTTGTTCAAATAAGCTTTGACAAAGAAAACTGGAGGCTGACTGGTTTCTATGCAGAGCTGCACCAGATTTTGCACTCTCCAGTTTTAGAAAACCAACCCCTTGGTGTAGACTTTATTTTTCACTCTGAGTTAACTTTTGATTGTACTTTCTATTTGTGTAATCAGTGAATTCTTATTGTTTTTACTGATATAAACACGTTAATATTCCTGTATCCAGATATATGTAGTGCTGCAATTTTGCAGTACACCAAGCACATTCAATTTTTTGTTTTATATATGTGTATATATATATATATATATATATATATATATATATATATATATTTACTATTTGGGACATATGGTAATATAGTGTTTGTGTGTGTGTATATATATATATATATATATTGGGGCGCCAGCCTTGACACGCACATGAACTTTAATGGCATCCCAATCTTAGTCTGCAGGGTTCAATATTGAGTTGGCCCACCCTTTACAGCTATAACAGCTTCAACTCTTCTGGAAAGGCTGTCCACAAGGATTAGGAGTGTTTCTATGGGAATGTTTGACCATTCTAACAGAAGCGCATTTGTGAGGTCAAGCCCTGATGTTGGACGAGAAGGCCTGGCTCTCAGTCTCTACTCTAATTTATCCCATAAATGTTCTATCTGGTTGAGGACAGGACTATGTGCAGGCCAGTCAAGTTCCTCCACCAAAAACTTGCTCATCCATGTCTTAATAGGGGTGGCAGTAGACTTAAGATTATTGATGTTTTGACATGCCTTCCACTTTAACCACTTCAATACCGGACACTTTTACCTCCTTCCTACCCATGCTAATTTTCAGCTTGCAGCGCTGTCGCATTTTGAATGACAATTGCACGGTCATGCAATACTGTACTCCTATGACATTTTTATTACAAATAGAGCTTTCTTTTGATAGTATTTAATCACCATTAGTTTTTTTAGTTTTTTGCTAAATACATTAAAAATCGCCAAAAACATTAAAAAAAATTGTTTTTCTTTGTTTCTGTTTTTAAATTTTGCAAATAAAAAATCTTTTCTCAAAAATTTAGGACAAAATGTATTCTGCTACATTTCTTTTTTTTTAAATAATTCAAATCAGTGTAAATTATTTAGTCTGTAGGAGAGTTATAGAATCCACAAACTATGGTATATACAGTATATCTGAAACTCGATCAATCCTGATGTACTGACTGCCTATCTCGTTTCTTGAGACACGATAGTACAAATACCCCCAAAATTACCTTTTTGGAAAGTAGACAGTCTAAGGTATATAGTAGGAAGCATGGCAAATTTTTTGAACATTTGAAGTAATGTTTTTGGAAAATTAAAAAAATGATTTTTCTTTTTTAATTTTTATTTTTAATTGTTTACATACTGTCACCAGTAACTGGTGACAGTATGTAAAAACATAATAATAATAATATTTTTTTAAATTTTTTTAAATATTCTTTTCATTTTCTTATTTTTTTTTTGTTACATAATGTGGTCAGAGAAATACAGTGTAGTAGTAGTTGGTCAGGTTTTTTTTTTTTTTTTTTTTTTTTTTTTTTTTACACACTATGATGGTTTATAGCAGTGACTTTGACTGCTATGAGCACATATTTTTACTTACTGAATAACAGTGTGTAGACTGTGATTTGCCCTGTCTGTACCATGTGATCACTGTGACCAATCGCAGCTAGCAACACCATTGTATACAATGGAAATATAAGACTCCGCGCTATAGGGTATATATAATTGATGTCAGTGGGCTGCAGCCTCCCAGAAAATAGCCGAGGCTATATAAAATGAAGGTAAAGGAGTGGGAATGGTGCTGCCTACTAATGGAGCGGTAATGGTATCTAGACAGGATAGATTAAATGAGTGAGATAAGATAAGAGTATTGTATATGGACACAGAGAGGAATATCCACAATGTACAAAGATATATAATATCAAAGTAACAATAAGGTGAATACTGGATATAAACAATGGTGATATAAAGTGACCAAGTGCTTGAAGTGAGTGAATAATATACGTATGTATCCCCAGTATATATACACACAATGAAAATTAGGCTAAACCAATAATATCAAACAATAAAAAATGGTATACGGAATCAAGCAATGAATGGTAAAGTGACAAGTGCCAATGTTAAAAGTATTAAATAAAAAAATGTATAAAGTGATACGGTGATAAGCATAAATAAGATAAAATATGTGAATTAATAAAGTGAATAATTATAATTAATAATCAGATCAGGTGATTAGGTGACTTAAATAGTATTAATAGTCCAATAAGGTGACTGGGTGACGTGTAAAGTCCATATTTTATGTGAGAAATATCTTCATAGATATCTTCTTAGAAAAATAATAAATATATAAAACCCCGTGGTGGGTGATGAGTGAGGTGCTAAGTGCCCCCTAGAGTAAGTAGCCCACTCACCGGATGTACCCACCCCACACAGGGGTAAAGAGCGGGTATAGTGGTTAGGATACATCCTTCTACTGGGTCTTGTCCTCCTCCAGGGATCCTGGGATATAGGTGTACCGGGAGATGGACACAGGTCCTATGTAAAGGCCCAGGGAACAGGGGGATCCGCTCTTGGATGGGGTATTGACTCCGGTGTCAGACAATCTGTATGAATCAAACAAGCATGTATGCGGAGCTGTGGGACGCAATGCGCTCCAATCAGATGCCGGAACCGGAAGTGATGCGACGGCGCTGTACGCGTTTCATCATCAAACGTCTTCAGCAGCCTGATTTGTATCATCGTTTTGACACTTCTTATGCGTCATTTACTGTTCCTGAAAAAATTCTTCCCGATCCCAGAGGAGGCAGTTGGGATGAGAAAATCCTGCAGAGGGAAACTTTATGGATTGAGAGATTAAACGCTACAAACCCACCAGGGTTAAATGAAATAGCATCCTATAAACTCTTTTTATAGGATGCTCTAACTCAGGATTTCTTCTAAATAATATAAACTGCCAAAATAAGATAAATTGCAATAACCATTTCTTAATAAACCATGATACTCCCTACTCCTTAATATCCTTTATGATTAAGCCTGTTGACAGGTGACACCGCTCCCCTACATCAGTCCCTAAGGGACGTAATCCTTCTCCTAGAAGAAAATGAGCCCAATGTGAATGAGTCAGGTTTAGGTACCCCTTTGGTTTTTACACAACCCATAAACAAGTCTAACAAGTCTAAAAATTAGTGTAATGATACACAGCACAAAAATAGGTATACTAGAAAGAGTGCAAGATGTGCAAAATATGTGAAATATCTACAAAGTGATCCAATATTGCACCATCAATCCTAAATACATAAATGAATCAAGAATACATAAATAAATACTCACTAAAGTGCAAAACAGTGCTGATGCTTCAATATTCAATGACTTAGTGCAATAAATCAACCTAAAGTGCAAAGCAGTGCTAATTCTTCATCGTATACGGCAAATAATAAATATATAAAAAATATATATAAAAAGTATTTTCCTTTTTTAAGTCCCAAAATTCAAATTTAAGCAGGTAGCCAGTGAAAGTGCAATGTGCTCTGTGCTCCTTGTTATGCTATTCAGTGCCAATCCGTGCAAAAATTAAGTGCAATCTTGTGCAGTTCCACCCCCTTTTGATGCTTCCACTTACCAGACTGCCAGGACCCCGTAACAATACTGCATGTGGGTCAAATGCGCTGTAGTCTGGTGTGGAGTGGGATGCCTTTTAGGTCACATGTAGAGTAGAATCTTCCCCTAGGCCAAACTTGCTCAAATGTAATCGCTCTCCCCCAGATGGGCAGGTATTTTAATGGCCATACAGAAAGAAAACTCACATAGTGTAGTATCTTAATATAAGCCGTTTATTTAAAAAAAGCAGATACACTCACATTTATCCAGATAAAAAGACCGCAGATATAAGGTAGAGAACTTCCTGGCCGCTTGGGTAGCGCTGGTCCCGGCTTGCGTTCCGCCGCGACCGGAAGTGATGTAAGTACAGGCCGTAAACCGGAAATTGTGTCAGCACATTTCGCCCGCCTATTGGGCGTTATCACAGACGTATTTCCAGCCACGGAGGAGAAGGTCTCTTATATACTCAATCATCCTTTTAGTTTTGATTGGTTTTACTTCCTGTTCCTGTTGGGTGTACGCGGCCTCATCTACACCCAACAGGAAGGAACATGTATGTGGATACAATAGGAATTCGTTCCTTCCTACATTTTAAAATCCGCACATAATACATTTATTGGCATTATCTAAACGTTACATTTTGTTTCTATCCTTAATTAAAACCTTGTGACAGCATAATTATTATATATTAAAATATTGCGGCATTATTATGAAAATGAGAAACAAAACAAACCAAAATGAAATTATATAAAAATGTGTGTATAAAAATGCAGTAAATACATGAATAATTGAAATTATTAAATAAATATGAATATGAAATTGCGTAGGATATTGATAGATATACTGTATATAGCATGAATAAATATGAAATTATTAAATTAAATGTGAATAGGATAATAAAATTGCATACGATTATGATGAATATAGTATTATATGGAATTAATAAAAAAAAACGTGAATTAACTAATAAATTGCTATAGACCATGAAGATGTAAGCATAAATTATGCAATAAATCATGTAAACATTGTGTAAACTAATATGTAAAGGTAAATAAAATTATAATGAATGCGCAAATCATTTTAGATAAATTATGTAAAATTTGTGTATACTGACATAAAATTACCAATTAGATAAAAAACAATTCAGGTCAAACTCCATGTTTTGACCTTTGGGATGCATAGTATCCAATAAATATATCCATTTCCCCTAGTTCTGGGATACCCCTTTGGTCATATTACCTGCTCTCCAATTGGGCATTACCCTATCAATTCCACAAAATTTCAGCCCTGTTTGATCCCTGTTGTGTGCCAATCTAAAATGATTTGATAGGCTGTGGTTCTTAAACCCCTTTTTTATGTTGGCTACTTGTTCTCGCAGGTGGACCCTAGTTTCCAAGTGGTCCTTCCTACGTATTGGAGTTTGCACGGGCACTCCGAAAGATAGGTTATGCGGATCTTTTCCCAGGATATAAATGTATCTATTTCAAAGGAGGTTCCTTTATTGTTTAGGCCAGTACACACGTACCGATCGTCGGCCGATTGATCGGCCGTCAAATGTCCACGGCTGTCGTGTTTGTTGTTTGTCTGCTGAAAAGTGCTCAAAACTTGCCCAGGACTTTTGTCTGCCGACAGAAAATGACGTCAGAACGTTTGACGCACGTCCGCCGCTACAAAAGAGGAAGTGAGTGTTTGGCCGTGACCCTTCTGGGCATCTCGCGCTTGCAGGATCTGAAGTTCACCACAGGCATCTCCCCCAAGCACTTGGAGTCATCATCCCTGAGACCTGCTCTGCCATCATCAAGGTCTTGCAGAAGGACTATATCAAGGTATGTTTTATTTTTTAGTTGTCAAAGATTGTTATTAGTTTCAGATAGAAATGAACAGCAAAGCATCAAAATGCACAGCAGGTTGAGAATAACAATAAGGTATAACATTGTATAAACATGGCGTGTACAGCATAACAAAAGGAATTTGGACTGTGAAGTCCCGCAAACCTAAGAGATTGAGGAAGACATACAACGTAAGTAACAAACCGTCTAACAATCCAGGCACCCCTATTGGGGACTAACTGTGCCAGGAGACTAATAAAGTAGTCCTCTCAATGTCCATGAAGGTTGGAATATTCCGTGCCTGGAAGCTGTACGCCATAACAGTAAAGAAAGCAGCCGCGAGAGGCAATTGAAAAAGCCCCCGGCAGCCCCTTAGTGGGGCCAGCGGAGCCGTGTAGATTGCAGTCATCAGCGGCTGAGTGAGTTGAAATATCAAAAATCCAGAAGTGTTATAAAGTCAGAACAGGGGTATTGTAGAGAAAGAGGAGGAAAGAATGTTGAGGAGGGAGGAAATAGGGTGAATAAAGAGAAGGAAATAGAGAGAGGAAAGAGGCGAGCAGGAGAAGAAGGTAGGGCAAATCTCCTCAGGGGTCTCCGCGGGTGGATGTAAATTGTCCTGGGAAGAGTGGGGTCTTAGTGTAGACAGCCCAAGGCTCCCAAACTGCTTCAAATAGATGTTCCTTGTCGAGAAGGATACTGGCTAGTTTTTCTTGCGTCATAATCCATGAGACTTTACGTTTTACTGCATGAATCGAAATACCCTCCCGCTTCCAAGACTTAGCAAGTGTCATTTTGGCTCCTAACAAAATGAAAAAGAGGAGCCTAGACATATGTTTAGGGGCCTTGTCAATTTTAAAGTTGAGAAGAGCAATCTTGGGGTCCTGGGGTATAGCTAATCCTGAGATTTTCCGCAACAGGTAGAAAATCTTGTTCCAGAAAGATCTAATTCTTGGGCAGGACCACCACGTGTGAAACATGGAGCCCACCAAGCCACAGTTTCGGAAGCATAAGGGGGACGCATTGGGGAACATGGAAGCCAGCCTGGCCGGGACCCTGTACCATCTAAGAAAAACTTTCACATTAGCCTCAATCAGGGAGACATTGATGACACCCGTAAAGGAGCGTCGGAAGTTTAGGGACCATATATCCTGGGTGGCCTCTGATCCTAGATCAGATTCCCACGAGCGGACATAGGAAGGTTTGTCTGTGGCTTCCGCCAAGGAAGCATAAATGATGGAGATCCCACCTCTCTGATCCATTATATTAGAGCACCAATTTTCGTAGTCGTGCCACAGGGAGTGTAGGAAATGAGAGATTTGTGAATATCTAAAAATTTCAGAAGGGGGCATTTTAAGCAGTTTAGTGCAATGACCTTGCGTGAGGGGGCCTAGTCTGTTGAAGAAGTGTCCGATTCTAAAGAGGCCCTTATTGAGCCACCACTTGAAGGCTCCAATGTCCATGCCAGGGGGAAAATTTGGGAAAATAAGTGAGTTAAAGGTCTCAGAACTGAGACCAGAGAGGGTTGCTTATATAGTGTATCACAGAGATGAATAGAGTGAGATAGTGTTGGGGCAAGAACGGGAGGTCTGTGTTTAGGAATACAACATAAAAGATAATCAATAGTATTGTGTGGGACCGCTTGGCGTTCCATTTGGACCCAGTCCGGTTTTGGGCCTTTAACGTATACCATAGATATTTGGGAGAGTTGAGCCGCCTGGTAGTACCACCACAAGTTCGGAAGACCAAGTCCTCCATTTTCTTTCCTACGGAATAGGATAGATTTCGCGCAATGATGACCTTTATTCCCCCAGGAATAGCGTACAATTTCGGATTGCAAGTGCGCGAGTTGCGATTTTTTGAGAGGGATAGGTAACGACCTGAAGAGATAGAGGATGCGGGGCAGTAGTGTCATTTTGACAGTGTTGATTCTGCCTATCCAGGAAAGTTCCATTTTAGCCCATGTTCTGAGGTCTGCTTCCAATTTTTTGAACATCCCGGGATAGTTCACTGAATAAAGCCTGTCAATAGTATTAGGGAGATTCACACCCAGGTAAGGAATAGGATGAGTAGTCCAAGTAAATGGGAAGTATGAACGAAGGTTATCTACAAGGCTGTTGGGGACGGAGATATTTAGAGCCGTAGATTTGGGCATATTCACCTGAAGTCCTGAGATATGTCCAAAATCCCGTAGAAGTTTGAGTATGTTGGGCGTGGAGGTGAGGGGGGAGGTGATGAACAGTAGGAGATCGTCCGCGAAGAGAGCGCATTTGTGTTCCAAGTGTCCGCACATGACCCCTTTAATATCCTGGTGCCTCCAAATCGCGATGGCTAACGTCTCTATCGCAATAGCGAAGATAATCGGAGATAACGGGCAGCCTTGCCGCGTACCCCGCCGGATGGGAAAGGGAGTAGAGTACTGACTAGCCATACGAATCTGGGCCACAGGTGAGGAGTAAAGCGACTGAAGCAAGTTGCTGAAATTTGGACCAAAGCCCCATCTTTTCAATATCTCAAAAAGATACGGCCACCTGACCGAATCGAATGCCTTGTGTAGGTCAATTGAAAGGAGGTAGCCTTCCTGTTTGCTACCCCCATCCCATTGAGATTGGAGTAAAGAAATTATGTCTATGGCCCTCCGGATCTGATCAGTGCCCTGACGGCCCGGGATGAATCCAGCTTGGTCTATGTGGACATAACGAGCAATAAAAGAGGATAGCCGATTGGCCAAAACTTTAGTAAGGATCTTAAGATCGTTGTTAATCAAGGAAATGGGTCGATAATTACCGACTTCGCTCGGGTCCTTGCCCGGTTTAGGGATCAATGAAATGATAGCAGAGTTTAAGTCCTTATCTAGGCTGTGACCATCGCGGAGAGAGTTAAAAAAACGGGCCATATAGGGGGCGAGGACCATGCCAAATTTTTTATAATAAAGGTTAGAGAATCCATCAGGGCCTGGTGCAGATCGGAGTTTCAGGGATTTTATAACCATAAGGATCTCTGATTCCGAGATAGGTTTTTCTAAGGATTTAGAGTGATCAGGGGACAGTGTGGGGAGCGGAATATCATCCAGGAAGGTCTCCAGAAGCCCAGAGGGTGTATCAGAAGCAGAGTAGAGGTCAGAATAGAATTCCTGAAATGCAGTCAGGACCTTATGGGGATGTTGTGTAAGGTCTCCCAGTTTAGTGCGGATTTTGGGAATAGAAGTGGCGTGGTGTTTAGGGGTAATTTTAGCAGCAAGTTTTGAACCTATTTTGTCTCGTTGATGGTAGAGGCGAGCCCCCGACCATCAAATCTGCTTCTCAGCTTCAGTAGTGAGCGCTAGATTCAGCTCTAGGCGGGCAGAATCTAGTTGGGCAAGGGTGGCTGCAGAGGGGTGGGCTTTATGTTGCTTTGACAAGGCCAAAAAGGCAGAGTTTAGAGTAGATACCCGCTGTTTACGCTCCCGTTTGAGTCGTGATGAGAGTTGGATTATATGACCCCTGATAGAGGGTTTGTGTGCCGCCCATAGGACTGTGGGGGATACGTCCTCAGTATCGTTTGTGAGAAAGTAGTCTCGAAGGGAATTATCAATAAGTGTGCAATGGGACTGATTGCTCAAAATAGATTCATTAAGGCGCCACCGAAAAGTGTTGTCAGAGTACCGTGTCTTGGATATGGTGAGCGTAACTAGTGCATGGTCCGAAAGTGCCGTGTCTCTGATAGTGGAATTCACAGCAAGAGGGATGGTAGAAGTTTTAATGAAGATATGGTCAATACGCGAGTATGTACGATGTGGTGCCGAGTAGTGAGTATAGTCCTTAGTTTTGGGGTTTAACTCTCTCCAAATATCAGTGAGGTTAGAGTCGTAGATAGATTTAGCAAGTTTCGTGCTTTGTCTAGGGAGATGTTTATTTTTAAGGGCCCTAGGTGCCGAGTTATCCACTGTGCGGTCCAATGCTAGGTTCGTGTCACCGCCTAGAACTACAAAGCCCTCAAAGAGGGGTGAGAGTTTAAGTATTAATTCAGAAAAAAACTGTGCTTGGCCCCTATTCGGGGCATAATATGAGATGAAGGTATAGCCAGACCCATCTATAGTGCCCGAGACAAGAATGTAGCGACCATCAGGGTCCGTGACCAGTTTGGAGAGGGAAAAGTGAAGATGTCTAGCAAGGCAGATTGCAACCCCTTTGGTTTTGTTGTCAGAATTGGCAAGGTAGAATTTGTCGTATTTATGATGTAGGAAAGAGGGGCGGTAGCCATCAGGGAAATGTGTCTCCTGCAGAAGGACAACTTCAAGTTTTTGGGAGTGGTACATCTGAAAAAATTTCCGTCGCTTGACAGGAGAGTTAAGACCCTGCGTGTTGTGCGAGGCTATTTTAAGGTGTGAGGGTGTGGGTGGTGTCGTCATGATGGATCAGAGAGGTGAGCTATATCCCAAACTAAAGAGTACTTACCCCGCCAGATGAGTAGGAGGCCCCGGCCAGGTCGTCTGGTGTGGAAACGCGTGGGAAGCCAGGAGAGGTAGGATGACTGTGGAATGGGGAAACCCCATCGGAGACATGCAGAGAAATCAGAAGAATAAAGAGGGGAGAAGAGAGGGAAGAAGAAGAAGAGAACAAATATCATGAGTACCATTGGAGTAAATAGAACGCACCAAGAATCTTGGTGGCCCGTAATAGCAAAATATACAAAAACATACAAGACAAACAAGGAGACCAAGTTCCCAGGTCCCTGGCGGGATAGGGAAGCCGGTCCAACTATTTTCCTGGAGTCCCAAAAAAGAGGAGAGAGGGGTGTCCTCCAGAAAATAGAGTGACAAGGAGTCTAAGTGCAGATCTAATATTCCGCGCAAAGACCAATTGAGGCGCATGGCAACCGCCTCAGCCGCCCTATGAAAAAGCACCCGAGAGAAAAAAAAAAAACTTTTCAAACAGATAAGAACAGACTTTGCCTACATTAAATGTAGTGTATGAAACATCGCATTGCAATGAATTAGAAACACAGTACGGTGACCGGTATTGAGTAGGTGATTAGCTGCAATAGTGGGTGCACGGGGGTAACGTTATCCCCCTCCGTGCGTATAGCAGCAGTGAATCGTGATGGGGCAAAAACAGGAAAGACAGGGGAAAAAAAAAATGGGGCGGGGGGGGGCAGAAAACAATTACGTGTACTAAAGTGTAGGGAGAGTTCTCAAATCTTCCAAGAACGAGGGCTTCATAATTGGAGATTACAAAGCAAAAAAAAAGGGGCAGGTCACAAGAATTCCTCCATGAGGGACCAGTCAGGGTGGTCTTGCTTCTCTAGATCTCTTGGATTGTTGCTTAACCCACAGGGGGGTCAAAGGGCTCGGAGGCGAAGGGCGTTTCGACGTAGTCGGGCCCCTCAGTTGAGAAGAAGGCAGATGATCTTGAGAGATGAGACCCAATTGTAGTAGAATTTTTTCACCATCTGGAAACGACGAGAAACCATAGGATTTGTTGTGAAGGGAAAAGTTCAGACGAAACGGAAAGGACCAGCGATAGGATACATTCTTCTGAGTCAGGATTAGGAGAAGCGGTTTCAGAGATCTTCTCCGCTGTATGGTGTAGGGGGAAAGGTCCGCAAAGACTTGAACGGGGGATCCTTGAATAGCAAGCTGATCCGCCGTGCGAGAGAGACGCATTACTTCCTCTTTCACAGCGTAAAAATGGGGTTTGACAATGATGTCTCTAGGACCATCAGCACGTGGCGGTTGGCGGGCTCTATGAGCTCTATCCAGTTCCAGGCGGTTATCAGCGATGTTAGGGATAAGGTCCTTGAGGAATGTGCGGACCGCTGTGTGGACATCCTTAACAGATTCAGGTAGTCCCCTAATCCTGAAGTTTTCACGTCGTGATCTATTCTCCAGATCATCCAATTTAGAGGTGGCAAAGTCAAGTTGGTCCTGGAGCTCTTGAATGCGGGTAGAATTTTGATTCATACGAGCTATGGTCTGGTCAGTTTTCTTCTCCATCAACTCAATACGGCTGCCCAGTTGTAGGATATCCTTATGGATTGAGTTAGTGATTTGAGTTGCATTGCTGGCAAGACCCCTCTCCAGCATTTTAGAGAAGGAAGACAGCAGAGAGGTAAAGTCTGCAGCACATGGAGAGAATGCTTGTGCATCTGCAGCAGCCAGAATGGGGCTAGGTGTTAAGTCCTTTAATGGAGTTAGTGCAAAGCCTCCCAGTGATCTCTCTAGCAGGGATTCGGTGGATGCAGGGGATGGGAAGGGCATGGCCCCCTCACTCACTGTGCCTGATAGCAGTGGTTGTGGAGAAAATGCAGCTTGATCCTGATCAGCAATAGAGTCAGGCTCCCCCGCTGTTGTTCCTCCTCGTGGATCCGGCTCCGCCATCTTGGAGGTCCCAGGCATCCAGAGGCAAGAATCTAATTGCGGCGTGAGGTCCCGTCTGGCGGGGATCCCGGACATCTGGGGAGGTGGAGGAGGCGTTCCGGTACCGGTATTGGCGGTGGGTGAGCCGCTATTGATCTAGAATGCTCACTTGTGTGGGCTTTAGTGGCTGAGGCGGCGCGGAGCTCCGGGGTCAGACGTCCATATCGGAGCTGATGCGCTTGCGCACTCCCGGTATGTTTTATTTTTTACATTACATTACATTACATGTATTAGTCATTTCACCCGAATTATGATGTTTTTGGATGTACAGCAATTGACACAGGCCATTATTTTTGAACTACCCTCTGTCATGCACATAGTAGTAAAGATGTAGATTATCTTACCCATTTGTAAAATTACCCACTAACCACCCCACCATTCTCTCCTATGTGTCCCTAAACGTATTGCGTGTTAACAGTATTTTGAATCTGTGTCATTTTATTACTTTCCCTCAAACAATTATTCCTTGGCCAATGTTTTAGTACCTAGTTTATGATTTATCTTAAATACATCAGTCCATCCATTCCCACCTATGATTGTGTATATTTATGTAATGATGTTAAAACCTTCACTGACCACAAGCCCTTATTGATGTATAAATGCATAGTTTTACTTACCCATCCCCCCACCCACATGCTAAATCTAAAAGTCAGCATATACCAAAGCTCTAGCTCAAAGGTCTTCAAACTATGGCCCTCCATTTGTTCAGGAACTACAATTTCCATCATGCCTAGTCATGTCTGTGAATGTCAGAGAATTACAAGGCCTCATGGTATGTGTAGTTCTGCAACAGCTGGAGGGCCGTAGTTTGTAAATTTCAGCTCTAGCTGGTGAGTATAATGGGCCATACACACTATAAGATTGTCAGAACAATTTTTCCTTACGATTTACCAAAACCAGATAATATGAGGTCAAACAAACACTTTCAAATCCTATGCAATCTGGCAGGCCCTTGCACTACATAGAAAAGGTAAATCTGCAGGAAAAAGTCTTCAGAGAATCTTATAGTGTGTATGGCCCTTTACAATATAAGAACAATAGGAGGTGTAAAATAAATGTATGTAGATGTTACATCCCCAAATCCAAACGATTGCCTTCCTGTTGTTTATATATTGAAAAAGTTGCATAAGCATTTAACAGACTACTGTGTGTGTAATTTAATAATGTGATGTGCTCAAGCACTAAATCTTTTTTTTTTTTGCCCCACAGTTTCCTTCAAACGCAGAGCAATGGCTGGAGATTGCTGCTCAATTTCTGGAGAAGTGGAATTTTCCCAATTGTGGGGGTGCTATTGATGGGAAGCATGTCCGCATTGTCCCCCCTCCGAATTCCGGCACATTTTATTATAATTATAAAGGATTTTTTAGTATAGTCATGTTAGCCATAGTTAATGCAAACTATGAGTTTATTTATTTGGATATTGGCAAAAATGGCCGAAATTCGGATGGGGGAGTTATTGAGCAGACGGTGTTCGCTCGTCGTCTTCATAACGGCACTCTGAACCTGCCATCCAGGGAGCAAACCGTTGAGGGTATGAGCTTTGTTTTTATCGCAGATGATGCTTTTGCGCTTGGGGAGCATCTCATGAAGCCCTACCCTCAGAGGAACCTCACCCCCGACCAAAGGATTTACAACTACCGGTTGTCCAGAGCTCGCAGAGTTGTGGAGAATGCCTTCGGGATCCGATTCCGAATATTCCGGTTCCGGATATTCCTGATGTCCATACACCTGGCACTGTACAAAGTGGATAACGTGGTCTTGTGTTGCTGCATTTTGCACAACTTCCTACGCAGGAATGCACAAAATTATGTATTGCAGCAACTGGATACTGACCCTGCTATGCCAGGTACAAGTGGAGAGGCCCAAACTCGTGACCAAGTGGAGTCCATGACATCAATGCAAGTTGGACGCTCAGGATTGGCATCACAGAGGGCCCGTCAGATCCGCCAGGAATATCTGGACTATTTCATGGGGAGAGGAGCTGTGTCCTGGCAGCAATCACTGTCACACAGCCATTAATGTTCTAAACTAATTTACACTCAAGATAAATGTCAGAGATATAAGATTTTTCTACACATTAAACCAAAATTGCAATGATTCTGTATTGTGGATTCTAATCATTTGGGCACATATGCCAAACATAATTCTTTGGGTTAATCATGTGTTGTATATGTGTGACTTTGGAAGGGTTAATACATTCATCAGTGTGTTTCTTTACTGTAGTCTCTCACCAGCTGATCTAAAGTGATGATGGCCATGTGTTATTTTTTAGCCAGTGGTGTAAATACAAGGGACTTCTGCACCCCATAACATTTCCACAAACCCTCTCACATTGAGAACTAGGTCACACCCAAGGTTCATCTAATGTCACCTTACATTTGTGGTCATTGTCCAGAAGGTGCCCATACTATATATTTCATATAATACATTAGGGTATTAACAACGTACCTACACCTGTTATGTTGTGTTCATTTATGACATCCTTCTCACTGCCCACCAATGTTAGGATATGTCAGTGTTATGTGAAACTTGATCATTGTTCATCTCAAAGTGTTATATATATAGGTAATGGAAAGTGAACTAGACCAAAGAACCAGCAATACACTATAGGTTACACTGATCTCCCTACACTGATTGCTACTGGCAATATCAATGCCATATTGAATCCTATGACTGCTAGTACCTTGAGTGTTGAGTCACACTTATGCGATGCGGAAAGTCTGCGACTTTGCAGCCTTCCTGCATCGCAAAAGGGTGACCCGCCACTTACTTTTTGCACACGATTGTATTCCACAAGTGTGAAGCACTGTGCGATCCAATCCAGATACATCAGAAATAAAGGGTCATGTGCGACTTGTGTGCGTGTTCAGTGCAAATGTAGCCATACAAAGTGTATGTCTCAATTCACACTGCACATCTGATGGCATGTAATATCGTAGCGCACTGCTCCTTTATTACATGCGATCAGATGTTCAGGCCAAAATCAGCTATACAGTTTGTATGGCTCAATTCGCACTGCACTCGCACAAAAGTCGCACATGATGCATTTATTCAGCCGCATCAGGATAGGATCGCACAGTCGTTCACACTTGTGTGATCCGATCCTGTGTGAAATGTCAGATTGCACTGTGATATGCATTAAAACTGGGGGGATCTTTAACATTTCATTGACACCTCCAGCAACTCGCATATGGCAGTGTCCAAAATGCTTTCATTAACATGTAAATATGTGAATAGGACAGCCATCATACATTTAGTGCTTCTTTACACAGCTTTAGACCTGGACCCCCCAACGAAAGTCAAATAAAGAATTGAACACACATTGTTGAATGTAAAAATGTTTTAGTTAGAAACATTCACAGGGTTAGGGTTAGGGTGTTCTAAAGTGTTTTTCCCAAACGTGGGTACACTCTTAACATCTGAGTGTCATCAAAATATCATAAAAGATTACAAAACATTTGTAATATCAGGAACCAATACAAACATTAAAAACGTTGATAAAAATTTTTTTAAAATTTGGAAAGCATGTCCACAAAATCACGCATTTTGAATTGCAATGCCGTTGCTGTTTCCTTTATTTGCTCTAGGTCTGAGCAACATTGTGGTCCAGGGGGTGTTTGGTCCGCTTGCTCGTCCCCTTTCCTGGCCTGACAAGCTGCATGCTTGGATAAGGGTCTGGTATGGGTTTTGGGGGTAACCCACGATGTCTTTTTGTTGTGGGCCTACCCTCAAACTCAATACCACACACAAAAGGCCTGGTTGTGAACTTGGGGGGGACAACCACGGTGGGTTATTCAATTTTTCTGTGTAGTTCCCCCTCAATAATCTTCACAGCGCAAGTGGCCCCGCAAGTCAGAGCATCCTGATCCGACTTACGGTGCGACTTCCATTCAAATAAAGAGGCTCCCATAGGGAACTAGTGTTGACAATTGGAGGCTAAAAATAACACTGATAAAAATCATTATGAAAAAACCTACCTTGGCACACAATTGGCTCTCCGACACTTGGTCCAGGATCCTCCACATTTTCGGATGTGCCCGCAACGCTGCTTGCCAAGTTGCCAGGAGATATGGGTTCTGACCTGGCTGGGGATGCCACATCCTCGCATGACGGAACATCTGCAATGTAAATTTGTAAGGGAATACAAGAATATAAGGTTAAACAATCATTGCAAATAGACATATTTCTATGATCCCACTACCCAAAAATCTGTGCCTGTAAAGTCCCAACAAGGGGAACCCCACTTTTTGCCTACTACCCAAAAATCTGTGCCTACCAACCTTCATGTTGCTCTGATGTCTGGTCACTTGTTGGCTCCACCAGGATTATTTCTGGAATAATGTCTTCATCTACATAATACAAAAAAGTTGCCATATCATAAAAGTCACAAGAGGTACATTTGTTAGGACATGGTGCCCTGCTTGATAGCTATTTTATGAGCAAATATGAAGACATGTACATGGTTATCTACTAAAAATATGGTACATTAATGTTTGACTGTGCATAGGAACCAATTACCTTTTGTAGAATCTGTGCCACCATCTGGGCCCATGTCCTCATCTTCTTCCTCCACTGCAGATGGAGCTGCCAAACCTCTCCTCCTCCTTTCCCATTGTTTGGCCCGTAGTTTTCTTTTTTCTCCTATTTAAAGGTTTGAATAATAGAATAATAATCTGTGATTAATATGAATGTTTGCAGAGAAGATTCGTGCAGGAAAGAACGTTCGTTGCAACACAATACATATATTTTTAACTATGGCTTCCTGACTTTTAATGTAATATACGAAAAAAACACCAATAGATCGATCTAATCACGACATGACAAATAAAATGAGTAATAGTACTTTTTATATAGACATTAGAATCTAGACATGTTAATACAACATACACAAAATTTAAATAAACATATTGCATGTTAAAAAAAAAAAACTTACTTTTTTTTCAGAATGCGATGGATTTGGGAAAGCTGATCCTGCTCACGGTGTTTGAGGTCGGACCATCGTTTTCGAATCTGATCTTTCGATCGCTCCACACCATATTTTTTGGTCAAACAGGCCACCACCTTATCCATGATGCGATCTTTCCTGGCATTGGGCCGATCGTAATTTGCCAACTTCCCATCATAATCCATTCTTTCTAAAATGGAGACCATCTCCACCATTTCCCCCTTGCTCATGGGTGTAGCCCTTGTCTTTCTGGTGGCCCAATCACTTCGGCCCACACTTGATGAACTCTGAGATCTTTCAGACATTTTTCTTTATAATGATTATTCCACTGCCTCAGGTGTGTGAGTGTCGCATGTAGGCCTGATCTTCGGCACGTACACACCCCTGCACAAGCCTGCCACTGGAGGAGGAGTTGACGCATGCGCTGTATTTAAAGGAAGCCAGATCTTTCGGCCGACGATTCGCTAGTGGACATATCGTTGGTTGGAGCACGATCGATCTGCGAATCACGACTCTTCCCCACAAACAAAGGTACGACTATTTGATTAGAAAGTGTGTGTTTTGGGCCCTATACAGCTTTTATTAGGAATATCTTTATTATGTCCCAAAATACATGCTATTTTAATATGTTTTGTGTTGTGTTGTGTTGTGTCTTGCAGGCATATACTGTCCTGCAAAATGGTGGACAATATCACCAGCCATGATTTCCTCATCAGCTTCATTGATGAATTTAGGCAACTGCCCTGTTTGTGGCAAGTCAAATCTGCTGAGTACAAGAATAAAAATCTTCGAAAACAGGCCTATGATCATTTAGTGGCCTTCTACAAGCCCGTCTATGCAGCGGCAAATCTAGAGTATATTAGGAAAAAAATTAACAGTATTCGCACTGCATACAGGCGAGAGGTGAAAAAAATTGAATAGTCCACCCAGTCTGGAGCAGCTGCACAGAATGTACATGTACCATGGCTGTGGTATTTTGACAACCTGCGGTTCCTGGCAGACACGTTGGAATCCAGGCCATCAATTTCCACGCTGCCTTCTACTTCGGCAGAGGGCTCAGTGTCTGTCGATCCCAGCCAGGATGAAGATATCCTAGAGGGCAATTTGACTCAGGTATGGCATTTCACAATATATTGTCTGCTATAAATGTAATCATGTAACAAAATTATAAGCTAAACCATAATTGACACTTTATGTAAACGGGCATAGCAAGGGGTTGGCATGACAGGCAACCACCAGGGCCGCAGGCCAAGGGGGGGGGGTCGCAAAAACATTGGCATTGTTTTAGTGATTTTTTAAAAATCCACTCAGCCTGCACACCCCAGAACCCCCAGTTTGCAGGCGGATTCATGCAGGTGTAAAACATTGAGAGCTGCTTCATGCAGGTGTAAAACATTGAGAGCTGCTTCATGCAGGTGTAAAACATTGAGAGCAGCTGAGCCAACAGACCAGGAGACTGAGACTGCCTCTCAATGCATCCCCAGCACACCTCCGGTCTTACAAACACTGCTGCATCCCCAGCACACCTCCGGTCTTACAAACACTGCTGCATCCCCAGCACACCTCTGGTCCTAACAAACACTGCTGTAGCCTCAGCATTCCTCAGGCTCAACCTTTTTTAAACCAAACTAACAGCTCCTGCAAATGATACATCCATCCTTGCTTCCATGTCTTTGGTCTCTCACTCTGGGTCAGCAAGGCAGGTGGCTTCCTTATTCCTGTTTCCCTGCAACGCTTCACCCTCAATGCCCTACATCAAGCCCTCTGCAAGTTCAGGCCTCTCTCTCTCTGCAACCCCCCTCCTCTCTCTCTCACACCCCCTCTTTCTCTCCCTCTCTCTATCTCTCTTTCTTGTTTTTCACACCTGAGACAATGATTGCCCACTAGAGAGCTCTACACTGGGCAAACAAGGGACAAATGAGAAACATTTAATGCCCTTTTAGATTTTTTTTTTTTTGGGGGGGGGTTACATTTTTACATTGATCTTGGGGGGGGGGGTTGTTGACAAATACAGCTCCTCAACAAGGGCACTGGAGACCCTAAATACGCCACTGTATGTAAAGTCTATTTGTTCACAATAATATAACAAACATGCATTTTTATATACACTATAACATTCTAATCAATTGTTCATTTCATCAACAGGGAAGTATCACTGAGGAGGAGCCAGGTTGCAGCCAGGAGCCTGGGGAGCCCTTGGAACTCTTTCCAGCACCACCTCCTGCCAAACTGAAGCAAAAAAGAAAACATACAGAGGAAATAACAGACCAATTTATACATGAGGCCACCATAGCCCTACGTCGCAAACCGGAGGCAAATGAGCCCTTCGGGAACATGACGGGCCACATTTTAGGGCAGGTGGACCTCATGCAGCGGCACTATGCCCGAAAAATAATATTAGATGTGCTGCAAAAGGCGGAAAGGGGCTTCCTTACAGAGCACAGCCACGCATGCGAGGAGCACCCATGCCCTCCACCTCCACCTCCACAACAACCACCACCTCGCCAAATGCCACATGGCCAGTGGCAATATGGCCAGCATGATCCAAACCTGCCCTCATGGCAGGCGGATTATAGTTATCATCAATTATGATTTTTGTAACCCCCTATTATTTAGTTTACCCCTGTTTGTCATTTTCTAATTTAATTTAGTCCAAATGGACCTTTTTTATGTTTAGGTTTTAAATACGGAGTGTATTAATACTTTCTTTTTGTTTTTTCTGAGTTCCAAAAATAAAGAAAATTGGAAATAAAAAATGGCCTATCTTAATTTGTTAACATGTTTAATATTGTACATAACCAGCAAAATATGTTTGATACATTAATTCATAAAAGAATAAAGGGACATATCAATAGTTAGATCTTTGCTGTCAAAATACAAAGATAATGGTGAAGAGTTAAAATTATTTAATTCTAAATTTTGATATAACAGATAGAATAGACAAACATTATCTTCATCATAACAGAACACATGCCTTTTTAGTAGAAAAGTATGGCATTATGAACAGCATCTTCCTTCTTCTCACATTTATCAAGATGAGCATGTGCTCCGCATTTCACATATTTTTTGGCCTGCCGCGAGCCGAAAGTTCTTTCTGGATAAAATGTTGAGTTTACTTGAGAAAATTCTTCCGGGACCTTATTTGGTTCTGATCATGCGTGTTGAGATTTGTAGCTGTGTGTCGGCCGAATTCTGTACTGACTGGCGAACAATCGGCCATTCTGGTGTCGGCCTACAAAAATTTTAATGCTTGCAAGACCGATTCTGTTCGGCCGAGAGTGCGCTGTCGGAAGCATCATACTAACAAGCCTACAATCGGCAGATCGGTCGTCGGCCGAAGCTTTTCGGCCGATGATCGGTACGTGTGTACGGGCCTTTAGATACAAAATGTGTGGTTTTTTCGGGTTCTATGATGAACAGTTCTGCATGTGACACATCATCCACATGTAAACCCTACTTGGTCCAAGAAAGTGGTGGCTCTCCTGGGTAAATCCATCACATTCTTGGCTAATCTATTCCTCAGTGTCATTGGTTTGGTATAGATAAATTGTGGTTTTCTTGGGAGGATCTTTTCAAGTATTTGGTCCTTCCTTAAAATGTGCCAGTGTTTTCTGGATTATTTTTTCTAGCTGCTTGTACTGTCTAGAAAAAACTGTCATAAAGGCCACCCCATGTTTATTGTTCTTGCCTTTGGGTTGTATTTCAAGCATATTCTCCCTGTTGTATTGGACACTTCTTCCTTGGTCTTAAGTAATCTACTCCTACTGTATCCTTTCTCTTCAAATCAAGGAGTTTAAGCATGCATGGGATAGGCATAAGGCTATCCTTCATATAAGATAGGGCCAGGGACTATTCATAGGATTCAGATATATTGGGCAGACTAGATGGGCCAAATGGTTCTTATCTGCCGACACATTCTATGTTTCTATGTTTTAATGATTGTATTAGCTTGGTTATTGTAGTCCTCCTCATTATCACAATTTCTCCTGACCCGTATAAATTGACTCTTTGGGACTCCATTCAGCCTCCTGGGGTGGTGGCAAATATTTAGCGGAATGTAGCCATTTCTATCGACTTCTTTGAAAAAAGTTCTGGTACATAATTTTTCATGGTGTTTGTATATGATCAGATCCAAGAAGTTGATGGCTTTTCTGTCCCATGATTTGGAGAAAGGTATCTATTTGCAGTAATCTCTTGCATAAATTCCTGGAAGGAGTCCTCGGTACCGCCCCATACAATCAGTATATCATCGATATACCGCTTGTATAGAATTAGTTCCGGTCTTTCTTTACTAAAAATGACTTCCTCCTCCCATTTACTTAAGAAGATGTTAGCCACCGAGGGCGCATATTTTGCCCCCATGGCAACACCCATTTTTGTCTGTAGAAGTTACCATTATGCCAGAAAAAATTCTCACTCATGGCAAGGTCCAAAGCTTCTATCAGAAATTCCACTTGCTGTTTTTCCATATTTGTTTTCTCCAATGCCCAAGATATTGCTTCCAATGCATATAGTAGTGTACAATGAATTTACATCGACACTGGCTAAAATATGATGTTCTGTAGTTTTTACTTTCTGTAAGATTTGGATAAGTTCTTTGCTGTCCTGGAGGTATACTGGAAAAGTCTTTGCGACAGGTTAGAGAAACCAATCTAGATATTCCCCCTAACTGCTGAATAAGAATTCTATCCCACTCACAATTGGACATCCAGGAGGTTTTTCTTTATTCTTGTGTTCTTTTGGGATCTGGTATATAACCGGTAGTCTTGGGGCGTCCGGGACCAAATATCTGGCTTCTTTTTTGTTGATTAGTTCTTCTCTTTGTGCTCTTTTGATGATTATTTTTAATTTTGCCTTATTCTTATTTGTGGGGTCTCCTCTCAATTTTTCATATGTTTCTTGGTCATCCACTAGCCTGTTTAGTTCATCCAAGTAATCTTTTTTATTGAGAATGACCAGCCCCCCCCCCCCTGTCGAAATTTAAAAATCGAAATTTAAAAATAAATCACAAAGATTTCCTAACTTAGCTTCCAACCCCAATATATGGGCATTTTTGATAGCCCCAATTAACGAAATTAAACAAACACAATTTGGCTCAGGTGAGAGTAATCTCACCTTTGCACAACAAAAAGCTCTAACCAAGCTCAAAAACAGACCAATAATAATCATAAAACAATCAGATAAGGGAGGAAATATAGTTGTGGGGACACAAACAGATTATGAACGGATGTGTATGAACATATTATCCAATAAAAATTGATACTGTCAAATTCTGTCAACCAGGACATTGCAGTTTAAATCTGAGTTTAAGGAGGCTTAATAACCTTCCTCACTGTTGTTATACACTGTTGTGATGTGTGATATTTGAATCCACATAGTTATTCTCTTTGCTGTACAGACTATATGACATTGGAGGTTTGAGGCACCATGATTGCTCAGAGGTTCGGTCCTGGAGTGGGGGTGTGGCTGGTAGTGCTATCACAGTCCTATGGGGGCTTGAACTCTTCGTTCCTAGCTCTGAGTGACAGGTGGTGATGGCACTCCTCTACATCAGTGGGAAGTGTTCACCTCGCACGGAGTGTTTGGAATTACCTCAGGCGCCTCCCTGTGTAGGACTTCATGGAGGCGGGGATCTAGCTGGGCCGAGTGACTTCACACACCCGCCACTGTGGGCGGGAACACCTCGGTCAGTGCGCATTTAAGATGGTGAGGATCTAGCAAGTGGAGAGGGCTCCAGCAACGTTTGACCAACCTTTACAGCAGGATCGTTTGGAGCAACGTGTACCCCCCTGACCATACACATTCTGATTGCCTTCATATATCTATTTAAAGTAGGAAAGGGATGTACCTAATGGACTATGTCCACTGGTAACCTTATGTAAACTAGTACAAATTCCCTAATGGTTATATTATTATATCTCCTATCCTAGGCTATATACCCAGCAGCGTTTGTCTCATCATATGAATTAAGGATCAGCTATATCACCCAAGAAGGGGATTTATTTATACCTATATAAAAACCTTTTGGGAAAATCCTTGACAAATGCTGTGCATCCAATTGTGGGCTGGAATGATGTGTACCCCCCTGAAAAACCTATACGCTCAATGCCTTTTCAAATTGATTTAAGGTATGAGAATTTTGCATATATTGGTATAGATCTAGTTTTTAACCCGGTGTAAATTAATACACACTTCTGTGGTTGTGTTAATAAATGTATGTCTATTTCAAGCTACATATCCAACAAGGATTGCTTTTACCTTATCATAGGAATCAAGTATTTACTGTGGTAGCTGAGGAGGGGACTGTTCCACTAGCCCTTTCGAGTACAACTTTGCTAACCATTTACAGCCAACAACGCCATATTAAAATTATGACATACTATAAAGCCATTATAGGTAAGAACGATCACCTTTTGGGTATATAATTATTGAAATATTGGGAGATAATTTCAAATGCTCCAATATGTACTACTGGGCCTCTTTGAGTAATGATCATTACCTAATGGAGTAAGGCTATTACTAAATCTAACCTAGGACCATCCATATATTAACACTAATATATTTCCCTCTAAATGTGCCCCCATCTCCACAACCATAGGGTGAATTTCTCTGTATGCTTTCTATGGTTCTTGATGTTTCCTCCCATTATTTTATTGTCCTTACCGTATAATTTTGCAAGTAGGTATCTATTTATAGACCTATGTATGTAAAGTTTTAGATTTAAATAGTTGTGTGTGTGTGTGTGTGTATATATATATATATATATATATATATATATATATATATACAAGGTCTATAATATGGATCTCCCTCTTTATTCTCAGAGAAGCGGTGCTCAGTCCCACGTTAAGGTGCTTCTGAAGAAGCGTGATATGGTGTGAAACATGTTGAGCTAAAATCAGTTAGCCACTATTGGACAGATCACCTGGATACTGGTCACCTCTACTTACCTTACGTTTATGGCCCCGTCCATTTGGTTACAGTATATGTGTTTTTTTGGAGTGAGAAATTCAATATCCAGGTTAAATGGGTCACCACTTTGTTGGGCTCAGCAGCCACGGAGGGAGTATTGTTCTCTATAAATCAATTTTGTTTTTTATGTGATATTTTTATGGATTAACAATAAAGTACAGTTTTTTAAAATATACTGTTTTGTAAGACTGTTGTGCCACTAAAGTCCACTTATTTTCATTTGTTGTTCTATGTTATAAATCTCTAACAAAAAATAGACAAAACAGAACTTAAGTTTCAAAGTAGATTATGTAGGAGAGTATCTCTTGGGGACAAACTGAAAGTTTGCAATTACTCCAATATTGTGTGTCCAGCGGTCTGTGGAAGAAAGAAGGGGAACCTCCTAAGCACAATAAAAATGCCAGTAAACAAGAAGGAAGTATCCATAGCTCTCCTCAGCATCTGCTAATGTGTACTTGAAAAAATGTTGGGTATGTTACCTGGTATCATCCCACGTTTTGTTTGTCAAACAGGTCAGCAACTCCACAGGGCTGTCATCACCTCCTAGTACCTTTTAAAACGAGTAGGCTAAATGAGGAGGAGGAGGTAGAAGAGGGTACGCCCCTCCCATAAACTCCATATGCAAAATTGGGCCCTCTGCACCCCCCCCCTGAACTGGCTGGCACGTGGTGCTGCCCCAAGACGAGGCCACCTGCACAAACATTGCGAGCAGTGTGATCGGACACCACCGAAGGGTGGCGCGATGATGTCACCAACGGAGCCACGCGCCACTCCCAGTAAACAAGAAATGCCATCACGCGCTGGAAGCTCACTAGTGCACAAGCGGTACCATGGAAACCGAGAAGCTTCCTGGCTCCATGGACCAGAGAGAGGGCCGGCAACGACATAATCACTGGCAGCCCCTGTGCGCTGGGTGGGAAGAGGAGCATAGTTAAAAGCAGGAACTCCATCTAGTGATGGATTAAGGGAGCAGGCAGCAATAACCACAATAGCACACAAAGAGTACCAAAGCACATTGTATATATATTTTATTAAACATAACATTACTAGAAGAGACCAGCTGAGTTCATAGAAATGATATGAGCAAAAACAGACAATGGGTAATAATATTAAGATGAATTTATAGTTAAAGCTCTATGCACCAGAGTTAATCCAGTTCTGGACCCCCTGACACAGCCCCCGTATACTTGGGTGTACTTGATACAGAACCACAAAAGAGATTCTAGGAAGATACCGCCATGTATAGAGGCAACATGTCTGCCCAACATTTATATAACATTATGTACATGTTAATAAAGTACATTGTTTGTTTAATATTGTATATTACGTTGATATTCATGCCCCAAAAAATCCCATCATAGGGGATTCTGTCCATACAGTCCAGATATTAGGGATGCAGGCATTGTTTCCCTAAAACAGCAATTAACTACATATACTGTATCTCCCTGTACGTAAGTCTCTGTTTTGTAGTTAACACATCTTAATATGTAACACTTGTGTGCTTGACTCTGCCTTATGTTACTTTTCAGTTTCCTGTACACTGTTTTAGTATTTTTTCTCCTTTGTGGCCTGAAATCTATCTTGGGGTACACCACCTTTTTTCTTACTTTGGAGTCCATCGATATTAGCCTAATTGCACTCCTTGTTGTGCTTATCTCTCCCAAAACTTTTTTTTTAAAAAGGTGGTTATCATTTTTCATGTTTTTTTAAACATTAGATTCTGAATATTGAAACTGGATATTTTTGTTCCTTTAGAGTTTGGTATTCTGATACAGCACTAAATCCTACATCCACACTAATGTTCCTTGACTTCCTTTTTTTCCCCCCCATCATAGAATGTTTAATAGACACTCTCTGAAAATTTTCAGTGTCCTGGATTATGACAGCTCCTTCTCATCATTTTCTCTCTACTCTTTAAACATAAGAGTTGCTATCCTATTTACCTCCCTTTTGGGATTGTTGTATTTCTTTTCATATTGTCCCTTAGTACTATTTTGCATTTCATCTTGACTTGCAGAATTGTGTAACAATATCCAGTTCCGAACCAGGCCTTTTCTGTCACTTCTTGTTTACATGTAACAATCAGCATTTTTTGCTCGAAAATTACTTAGAACCCCCCAAGCATTCAATATATATATATTTTAAAACAGAGGCCTTGGAGAATAAATTGTTGGGAGTTACAATTTTTTAGGTCTCATGATATTTGCAGAGAGGTTTTTCAATGTTTTTGAAATAAAATAAATTTTTTTTGTATTTTAATGCAAAAAACAACATGCATAACCCACTTTTTTGGAAAATATAAAAGATGATTTTATGCAGGGAAAATATATACCAAACAAGTCACGCTTTAAAATTACGCATGCCCGTGCAACAGCGACAAACAACGTAAATTTTACTACCCAAATGCAATGATTTAAAAGCCTTTACAGGTTACCACTTTAGATGTACAGAGAAGGTTCAGTGCTAGAATTACTGCCCATGATCTGATGTTCGCAGCAATACCTCACGTGTGGAACGAACGCTGTTTGCATGCATGCTGGACCAACGAGCCCGTTCACCTTGGTGTGCAAGCACGGGGGTGGGGGGCACTTTCATTTTTTTTTTAATTGGTCATTTGTTTTTGTTTTTTGTTTGTTTTTTACAATGTTGCTTTTAAGCTTTTTTTTTTCACTTTTATTGCTGTCATAAGGAATGTAAACATCCTTGTGAAAGCAATAGGCATGTGACAGGTACTCTTTATGGAGAGATCTGGAGTCCTTAAGACTCCATATCCCTCCCCTGCCCCACCATCAGTGTTTTCAAATGCTTTTGATTTTTTAAAAAATGCTGCCATTGACATCCAGGTAAACTGGAAGTGAAGTCAGGTCATTCCTTTGGGTTACCATAGCTGAGAGCCATTTAAAGACAATCTCAACTTTGCTCAGCTCTTCAACAGTAAATGGACATGCCGGCTGGTCGCCGGTGTCTCCCAGTGGGATGGGAGAGCCAGAGAAAGCCACTGAAGGTGGTGGGAAGGGGTCGTCCCTTCCCGCTGCTTGCAAATGAAATCCAGTGGCTAGTTAGCCAATAGGATTGCTTTTATAAAAAAGTTGACTACCAACTCTAAAAAACAGTACTGCAGGCATCATCCCAGTATAACCACCCAAAGTCTAGCGAAGCATGGGTACATTGCTGGTCCGGAAGTGGATATACAGTATCTAGTTTCCTACTGTTAGATGTGGTTTTATGGAACACAGAGTTTCCCATATCTTAAGAGAATCTCTATATATAAGTCTATCTTTTAAACTGACTGCTTCTACAGTTTAACAAAGTGTGCACTACCCTCTTTTCTGCTTCTGGATCCCTGCATCTGAAATTTTCCCTCCTTAATGCAACCTCTTTACCTTCTTCATATAGCTTTTCCTTTTTATGTAGCTGTATCATATGGATTCTCTACCCCTTTCTTAAAAGAGACTTTAGCTTTCTTTGTTGCACATCAAAGGTTTCCTTCCTTATCTCCCACTATCGAATGTGCTGTAATAATATGGATCTTCTTTTTTTCTGAAGTTAAGGATAATGGTCATTTTACTTTGACACGTAGATGATTTTTCTACACTTATAAATAGATTAATAAATAGATAAATTGGTGAGCAGAACTTTTTAGTCATTGCACTGTTGGATTGTTTTATTTAAACTTATTTAATTTGAAATTAATGTTGGTTAAAATGTTTTCATGTATTGTTTGGAGAACTTAATTTGATCACAATATTTATGGAATGACATACAGCTGTTCACTGGTTGGTCCTTGGCCAGAACATACTTTGTCCAATGCTCCTTTACCTGAGGTCAAAAGTTAATTTATCTTGGCTTTGGCCTTTAAACCCCTTTAAGCCTAAGGTTAAAACACATCTTAATGCCTAAACACAATTTTGCAACTTTGACATGTGTTACTGCATTATACCACATTTTTTCAGGAAAAATTGGGCTTTCCTTTGGTGGTAAATGGTAATGGATATCGCCTGATTTTTTTTTTATTACCAGAGGAAAACTGGCACAAAATAGTAAAAAAAAACAATCAAATATTTTTTTTTAAGTTTAGCTGTATTTCCTGCTACTACCAAAACCTCCTACTAAAGAACAACCAAATATAAGTTCTCCTGCTCCTGACAATTGCAGCGATACCACTTATGTATATATTAGTTGTTGTTTGTACCCATAGTACAGCCCAAAATCAATAGTGTGCATTTTGCTTGTTTTTATCCTACCTAAACACGCTGACACTTACTACCGTATTTATTGGTGTATAACATGCACTTTTTCCACCTAAAAATGGAGGAAAAAGCAACAGTGCATGTTATACGTCGATATAAAAGAAAAGGCCAGGAAGCAGTGCCGAAAGGTAGAAGGGGCGGGCTGGGCCAAGGAAGGAAGGACGAGCTGTCATCGGAAGTCCGATGCCGAGAAGTGTGACGTCTATCATAGGCCCTGGGACTTCCGATGACAGCGATAGCTCATTCTCCCTTCTCCTTGGCCCGTCCCGCCCCCTTCTACCTCTCGCCGCTACTTTCTGGCCTTTTTTAAAATTGATTCGGATAGTTTCACTGGCGCTGGCGAGGCTGCATTTAAGGACACTGCGCTGGCGAGGCTGCATTTAAGGACACTGCGCTGGCGAGGCTGCATTGATGAGCACTGCGCTGGCTAGGCTGCATTGATGGACACTGCGCTGGCGAGGCTGCATTTGTGGGCACTGTGCTGATGAGGCTGCATTCATGGGCACTGCGCTGATGAGGCTGCATTTGTGGGCACTGGTGAGACTGCATTTGATTTAAAATAAAATGTTCTGAGTTCAAAACTGTTTATTTTAAATTTCAGCTTTTTTCCTGAAATTTCTCTCCTAAAATTTAGGTGCGTGTTATACGCCGATAAATACGGTAATTAAAAAGAAAAGTAAAAAAAAGCCTGACCCTGACCTTTGACACTTAACCCAAACACTAACTCTAGCACTTACTTAGATCTAACCTTGATTTAGGTATTTTTTTTCATTATTACTTTTTCCCTTTTTTTTACACACATTTTTTTTTCCCTGTAAGGAGAGAGATATGATGTACTGTATCTCTGTCCTCCATTCAGAGAGAGAAAAAACACTAGGATGGGCTTCACAGTGGCTGATCACTGTGATAGCCAATCAGAGGCTATCACAGCGATCAAGGGGACCTGGAATCGGGTATTCTGGGTCCTGATCGTTAGTAACAAAACTGAAGCATGACTATTAGGGTTGTGGCTATAGGAAGGTTAACCTTCACATTTTTTACTGCTTCCCAATGTTTATCTTCTAAAGGCAACTTCATATAATCCTATTTTGTAAGAAATACTACTTTTTTGGTCCCTTAATGGAGTTCAAGAAAAAATGATTTAGGGTAAGTATAAAAGTATTTTTCAAATTTACACTATAGACAAAATTTTTTATTTCAATTAGATTAACAAATTATTTAGGTTACAATGTTAATTAATTAGCAATGTAAGTTAGGTTAATAAAGCACAAAGCACACATGCAATATACAGAAGGATTTCATTTAGCTTTCATCTCTGCGGATGGGTCAGCACAGAAGGCAGTGAAAATCAGTTGAACAAACAGGACAGCTGAAGTGGAAATCCCTAGTGAATTTCCCTGTTCTATTTAGGAGGGAGATAAAAGGAAGACACACACACTGAATACACAAACTGCAGAAAAGATCATATGCAAAAGAATAGGCTCTTGTGACATGTCAGGAAAACAATTTGGCCCTTTTGCTCTTTGAAGCGAAGTTCCCTGATGTCAAATGATATGTAAACAGTTGCTGTCTTTAAACATAGAACATTTCCTGACAGTTGAAAAATGATTTTTATTGTAGATTTGTTAAAATCAAATCAGGCTGACAAGTATGGGTCAGTTTAGTTCATTTCCAAGTCTTCATATCCCTGCAGAAAAAAGGGGGGCTGTGTTCAGCAGACAGGCATTCATAAGTGATATGGTCTTTCTTTCTGATGAAATGAAAGGGTATTCCTCTGTGTACTGTGAAATATATTATATATCTTCCACATAGTTGGGTAGGGATCAACTGCCAACTTCTTCACGTAGTGAACGCCTGATTGAAGCTCCAGCTGTGTTCCAAAGATTGAAAGAGACCTTGAAAATGGCAAAGCAAGGTTTAGCATTCAGAACTGACAAAACAAATCTGACAAGAAAGGCAATTGCTATTCTTTTGGAGTGCTCATCATGGGAAATGTCATTGAAAAGAAAGTCAGATAAGGAAGATAAGAAAAAAAAAAATTCTTGTAACTCTATTGTAAAATGCATCTATTTTACATAAATATATTAAATGTTTGTGAATACTTCTAAACATACCAATGTAAGTTCTTTGAATTCACCTTAGAGAAACACATTTTCCTTTGGGGCAAATAGTTCAAATGCACCTATGCAAATCTCAAAATGTTTCAGGATTTATGAGTCTTAACCAAGATTAATTTTGTATTTTAACTGGCTATTGGCGTATCATTATGTGTTGTAGAGCTTCTGGAAGCAAGGGAGGTTTATCAGTGAACTCTTGTTACTATTCAGGAAACTAGGAATGAGGTTTGGGTTCACAGATACCATAAATCCTGTTTGTGATGAATTCTGTATGTTCAAGGTTTGCAGATCTTGTGAAATAATAACCATAATGCACTGCCTGACCTTTGAACTTTGGTCAGCTTGCTTAGAAAGCCCAGTGATGAGACTTTTGGAAAAGCCCCCTCACTATATAATCTTTGTGGCGTAGGACCACTGAATCCTATGGAGATGCGTTATGATGTAATGGGTTGTTTGCAGTCCTAGAGGCTGCTTCCCCGCAACTGTGGGCTCTTGCTGGACTTTACAAAAGTTTTGAAAGGATGGGAGTGCCACACCAGCTTGTATAGTCTTTTAAAATATTGAATTTTTTAATGGCCAATGTATTTTGGGTGCTCAGCACACCAACTGCATCAAGTCTAAAATTTAACAATAGTAAATATATAATGTAGCACTGTCCCCGTAGGGCTTGCTGTGTGATGACTTCTTAGGCCTCCTCTGATTACCTGCACAATGTTCAAACATCCATCCTTACTCCCAATGGCTCATTACTTAAACATTCCAGGGTTTTTTTTTTTATTTTTTATTTATTGTGGAACTTGGATGGGAGAAGGGAATAGTGGCATACTCCAATGGGAATTATTAACACTTGATAAGGACAACTCTCACTTGACCTCACCAGGTTTCTTGTGGAAGCAATCACACTATTTTAACCTTATTGCCACTTGTATGGAAGGGTTAAGTCTTTTTGCTTTCTCTAGCAGCAGACTTGATGCAACTACATTATCTTCAGGACCCTTTCTAGCATCCCCTTGACTGACAACCGTCCACTGACTCTTCTAGCCGAAGGTATAAGGACAAGCCCTATGACATAGATCTGTACACACTATATGCAGAATCAGATCCTTTCCAGTGTCTCCCTTCCAGTCAGATATGCAGGACCTCTGGGTTCAGCTGCTTTCTGACTCTCAGGCCCTCAGGTCGACCACCTCAGGGCTGCATGGCAACTTCTACAGGGGAGAGGCAGTCCCTCCCTCCGGGACCCTGCTGTCCTCCAGCAGAAAGACCCCAAGCAAATGTGCCCTTGGCATGTATACAGTATCCCAGCTTGCACTGAGGCATTTTCCTCTTATAATCACCAGCACTGTACTAAATGCTTGTGCACTCATTCTTGCAGATTTCCTCCCACTGCCTAATATGCCTCCCTATTGGACTAGTGTGAAGCACTTCAGACAACACCACACATAAAACCAAACTTTAATGGATGCAAGCTCCACCTTCCTTTTGTTGTGTCTTTTTTCAAATACATAAGGTTAACAATAGCTCTTTGTGCTATGGAAGCTCTGCTGAATGGTTTATAGTCTTGGCAAAAGGACTGTACTTTAATATATGCAACTGAGAAATATACTCTTGATAAGGAGAACTTTTTGTTATCAGGGGATAAATCGCTTGATCCATATGCACAGTATGCCATATGCAGTATCTCACAAAAGTGAGTACACCCTTCACATTTTTGTAAATATTTTATTATATCTTTTCATGTGACAACACTGAAGAAATGACACTTTGCTACAATGTAAAGTAGTGAGTGTACAGCTTGTATAACAGTGTAAATTTTCGGTCCCCTCAAAATACCTCAACACACAGCCATTAATGTCTAAACCACTGGCAACAAAAATAAGTACACCCCTAAGTAAAAATGTCCAAATTGGGCCCAATTAGCCACTTTCCCTCCCCAATGTCACGTGACTCATTAGTGTTACAAGGTCTCAGTTGTGAATGGGAAGTAGGTGTGTTAAATTTGGTGTTATCACTCTCACTCTCTCATACTGGTCACTGGACGTTCAATATGGCACCTCATGGCAAAGAACTCTCTGGGGATCTGAAAAAAAATTGTTGCTCTACATAAAGATGGTCTAGGCTATAAGAAGATTGCCAAGACCCTGAAACTGAGCTGAAGCATGGTGGCCAAGACCATACAGAGGTTTAATAGGACAGATTCCACTCAGAACAAGTCTCACCATTGTCGACCAAAGAAATTGAGTGCATATGCTCAGCCTCACATCCAGAGGTTGTCTTTTGGAAATAGACATATGAGTGCTGCCAGCATTGCTGCAGAGATTGGAGGGGTGGGGGAGGGGGTCAGTCTATCAATGCTCAGATCATACGCCGCACACTGCTTTAAATTGGTCTGCAAGGCTGTCGTCCCAGAATTAAGCCTCTTCTAAAGATGATGCACAGGAAAGCCCGTAAACAGTTTGCTGAAGACAAGAAGACTTAGGACATGGATTACTGGAACCATGCCCTGTGGTCTGATGAAACCAAGATAGACTTATTTGGTTCAGATGGTGTCAAGCGTGTGTGGTGGCACCCAGGCAAGGAGTACAAAGACAAGTGTGTGTTGTCTACAGTCAAACATGGTGGTGGGAGTGTTATTGTCTGGGGCTGCATGAGTGCTGCTAGCACTGGGGAGTTACAGTTCATTGAGGGAACCATGAATGCCAACATGTACTGTGAAATACTGAAGCAGAGCATGATCCCCTCCCTTCGGAGACAGGGCCACAGGGCAGAATTCCAACATGATAATGACCCCAAACACATCTCCAAGATGACCATTGCCTTGCTAAAGAAGCTTAGGGTAAAGGTGATGGACTGGCTAAGCATATCTCCAGACCTAAACCCTATTGAGCATCTGTGGGACATCCTCAAATGGAAGGTGGAGGAGTGCAAGGTCTCTAACATCCCCTAGCTTCATGATGTTGTCATGGAGGAGTGGAAGAGGACTCCAGTGGCAACCTGTGAAGCTCTGGTGAACTCCATGTCCAAGAGGGTTAAGGCAGTGCTGGAAAATAATGGTGGCCACAAAAAAAATATTGACACCTTGTGCCCAATTTGGACATTTTGACTTAGGGGTGTACTTATTTTTGTTGCCAGTGGTTTAGACATTAATGGCTGTGTGTTGAGGTATTTTGAGGGGACAGAAAATTTACACTGTTATACAAGCTGTACACTCACTACTTTACATTGTAGCAAAGTGTCATTTCTTCAGTGTTTTCACATGAAAAGATATAATAAAATATTTACAAAAATGTGAGGGTTGTACTCACTTTTGTGAGATACTTTATGTATGTATGTATGTGTGTATATATACAGTGGGTACGGAAAGTATACCCCCTTAAAATTTTCACTCTTTGTTATATTGCAGCCATTTGCTAAAATCATTTAAGTTCATTCTTCTTCCTCATGAATGTACACATAGCACCCCATACTGACAGAAAAACACAGAATTGTTGACATTGTTGCAGATTTATTAAAAAAGAAAAACTGAAATATCACATGGTCCTAAGTATTCAGACCCTTTGCTCAGTATTTAGTAGAAGCCCCCTTTTGATCTAATACAGCCAGTAGTCTTTTTGGGAAAGATGCAACAAGTCTTTCACACCTGGATTTGGGGATCCTCTGCCATTCCTCCTTGCAGATCCTCTCCAGTTCTGTCAGGTTGGATGGTAAACGTTGGTGGACAGCCATTTTTAGGTCTCTCCAGAGATGCTCAATTGGGTTTAAGTCAGGGCTCTGGCTGGGCCATTCAAGAACAGTCACGGAGTTGTTGTGAAGCCACTCCTTCGTTATTTTAGCTGTGTGCTTAGGGTCATTGTCTTGTTGGAAGGTAAACCTTCGGCCCAGTCTGAGGTCCAGAGCACTCTGGAGAAGGTTTTTGTCCAGGATATCCCTGTACTTGGCCGCATTCATCTTTCCCTCGATTGCAACCAGTCGTCCTGTCCCTGCAGCTGAAAAACACCCCCACAGCATGATGCTGCCACCACCATGCTTCACTGTTGGGACTGTATTGGACAGGTGATGAGCAGTGCCTGGTTTTCTCCACACATACCGCTTAGAATTAAGGCCAAAAAGTTCTATTTTGGTCTCATCAGACCAGAGAATCTTATTTCTCACCATCTTGGAGTCCTTCAGGTGTTTTTTAGCAAACTCCATGCGGGCTTTCATGTGTCTTACACTGAGGAGAGGCTTCCGTCGGGCCACTCTGCCATAAAGCCCCGACTGGTGGAGGGCTGCAGTGATGGTTGACTTTCTACAACTTTCTCCCATCTCCTGACTGCATCTCTGGAGCTCAGCCACAGTGATCTTTGGGTTCTTCTTTACCTCTCTCACCAAGGCTCTTCTCCCCCGATAGCTCAGTTTGGCCGGACGGCCAGCTCTAGGAAGGGTTCTGGTCGTCCCAAACGTCTTCCATTTGAGGATTATGGAGGCCACTGTGCTCTTAGGAACCTTAAGTGCAGCAGAAATCTTTTTGTAACCTTGGCCAGATCTGTGCCTTGCCACAATTCTGTCTCTGAGCTCTTCAGGCAGTTCCTTTGACCTCATGATTCTCATTTGCTCTGACATGCATTGTGATCTGGAAGGTCTTATATAGACAGGTGTGTGGCTTTCCTAATCAAGTCCAATCAGTATAATCAAACACAGCTGGACTCAAATGAAGGTGTAGAACCATCTCAAGGATGATCAGAAGAAATGGAAAGCACCTGAGTTAAATATATGAGTGTCACAGCAAAGGGTCTGAATACTTAGGACCATGTGATATTTCAGTTTTTCTTTTTTAATAAATCTGCAACAATGTCAACAATTCTGTGTTTTTCTGTCAGTATGGGGTGCTATGTGTACATTCATGAGGAAGAAGAATGAACTTAAATGATTTTAGCAAATGGCTGCAATATAACAAAGAGTGAAAAATTTAAGGGGGTCTGAATACTTTTCGTACCCACTATATATATATATATATATATATGGAAGATGTTATAAGCAAAATATACTCTGCGAATGTCATGTGCTTCAATGTGTGAGGGAGGTGTAGATCTAACTACTATCAGTGTTAATTTTGGCAGCAAATTTCAATTTAGTCTTAGGACTAAAATGGCATTTTAGTCCCATTTTAGTCTTCTGCAAGTGTTTTAGTTTTCGTCGTATTTCATTGACTAAAACTCCAGTACATTTTAGTTGACTAAAACGTCCTACATTTTAGGCGACTAAAACTCATTTTAGTTGACTAAAACTAATTTTAGTCATCTATAATCGAATGGGTGTACTTCAATTGTAAATTGTAATGCATTATTTAAGCATTTCTCTACAATTTCCAAACTCATTGTATACTACTGCTGGAGTGAAAAATCAAATATGTTATTATTTATGGTATTAAGCTTTGAGCATGCACTAGCACAGCACTACACAGACACAGATTTTGTCCTTAAGTCTTTATTTAGGCAAAACTGTTTTGCCAAGAATATTGCTTTTTTGACCAAAGAGGGTTACATAAAAATGTAATAAAAATACAAAAAATAAAAACTTTGTAGGCTCGTCGTTGTTGACTCGTGATTATGCCAGTCATGCAGTATCCATTTACATGAACTTTAACAGGTCAAGAAACTGAACAGAACACAATAAAACCTTTCAGCAGCTTTACCTGGTGTCAAAGGGACTGGAGTAAAGTCATTTTCTATGATGATTCATTCCCCTTTCTGATTGTTTGGGGCATCCCAAAAAAACCTTGTCCAGAGACTCACTCCAGGGAAGAAAAAATAAGCATCAGCTCACTTCATCAGTCCTGTGTCATGCTCATGGCAACAGTACAGCATCCTGAGACCTGAGACCACTGTGGGGGGGTTGCTAAGCTCTCAGCCAACAAGGGAGTGTGCTCACTGCTCACTCACAATTTTGTCTAAGAACACTGCCATGAATAAAGAATGGTAAAAAAAACATTCTCAGAGAAGAGAACAACTTCTTTCCCACCTCAACCATCCAAGAACAGCTGCAGAGACTCCAGGGAAGAAAAAATAAGCATCAGCTCACTTCATCAGTCCTGTGTCATGCTCATGGCAACAGTAAAGCATCCTGAGACCACTGTGTGTGTGTGTGTGTGTGTGTGGGGGGGGGGGGGGGGTTGCCAAGTTCTCAGCCAACAAGGGAGTATGCTCACTGCTCACTCACAATTTTGCCTAAGAACACAGCCATGAATAAAGAATGGTACAAAAACATCCTCAGAGAAGAGAAAACTTCCTTTCCACCTCAACAATCCAAGAACAGCTGCAGAGACTCCAGGAAAGAGAAAATAATCATCAGCTCACTTCATCAGTCCTGTCACCTGTGCCATGCTCATGACAACAGTAAAGCATCCTGAGAAAACTGTGGGGTTGGGGGGGGTGCTAAGTTCTCAGCCAACAAGGGAGTGGGCTCACTCACAATTTTGCCTACAAACACAGCCATGAATAGAGAATGGTACAAAAACATCCTCAGAGAGAACAACTTCACGCCTCAACCATCCAAGAACAGCTGCACACTTGCACAGGCACTGTCACTGCCAGTCTGGCACTGCATAATAAACCAATACTGTAACTTGAGGAGGGTAATGCTTATTTCTACAATAAGAACCCATTTACAGTATGGGCTTATTATTTTAACAGTTCTAATTCTCAGATGTATTCAATAAAAATGTGCACAGTCTACAATAATGCCATTAGGGTCTGAATCATAACAGACTTACCACTTTTTATCAACTCCTCTCTCCTTTTTCTCATTCTCAGCATTCACAATGACAATAGAGGTAAATATTACACTAAAAAGACTACTGCAGCAGGGCCCCGATGTAAGGCTGCCCTTTATGACCGTTACTGATCTATTTTTCTTTTTCATAAGTGTGATATTTGTCAATGCTAAGAAAGAAAGAGTTAATAAGTGGTGGTTGTTGTTATTGTTCCACATACAAATGGCATTTGTAGCCTGTGTGCATTTTTCCAATGAATTGAATTACAACTGTTTTTGAAGCACAACTATTAGTTATGCTTCTTATAGAAATAACAATAATAAAACACTTCTATTTGTTTCGATTCATTTTAACCACTTAAGCCCCAGCCCTATTTCGGACACTTTTTGTTCACACGTTAAAACCAGTATTTTTTCCTAGAAAACAACTTAGAACCCCCAAACATTATATATATTATTTTAGCAAAGACTCTGGAGAATAAAATGTCGGTCATTGCAATAATTTTTGTCACGCGGTATTTGCGCAGCGGTCTATAAAGCGCCATTTTTTTGGAAAAATTTTGAAAAATCACATTTCACTGCATTTAAAAAATACTAAACAGTAAAGTTAGCCCATTTTTTTTGTATATTGTGAAAGAACATGTCACGCCGAGTAAATAGATACCCAACATGTTACGGTTTAAAATTGCGCCCCCCCCGTGGGATGTCGACAAACTACGGTCAATAGAGATCTCAATCTGCGACGCTTTAAATTTATTTAACAGTTACCAGTTTAGAGGTAGAGTGTAGCTCTTTTTTTAAAATTATTGCTCACACTCTGGCGATCGCGGCGATACCTCACATGTGTGGTTTGAACAGCGATTTCATTTGCGGCTCGACTTGTGTATACGTTTTTTTTTGTGCGCGAGCTAACGGTGACGGGGGCGGCTAAATTTTTTTTTTTTTTTTTCCCATTCATTTTATTTATTTTTTTAACTTTATTACAGTTTTTAAAAAAAAAAAAAAAATCTGATCACTTTTATTGCTGTCACAAGCAATGTAAACATCCCTTGTGACAGCAATATGTCGTGACAGGTACACTTTATGGAGGGATCGAGGGTCTAAAAGACCCTAGACCCCTCCACTACACTTCCCTGTATGCAAAACGCCAAAAACGGCATTTTTGCATACAGCCGATTTTCAAATTTGCCGCCTTTTGCAGCACAGTAACCCGGAAGTGACGTCATGGACGCCGCCTCCGGGTTACGTCAACGGAGCCCCGATCGATGCCGTTTCCGGCATTCATCGGGACTCCATCCAGCCGGCGGACGTGCCGGCTGGGTGCTCGGGGCTCCCGGTGGGACGGGAGCCCCGAGCAAAGCCACGGAAGGCGGCGGGAGGGGGGGGGACGTCCCCTCCCGCCCCCCCGGGTACCGATCGAGCGGCTCCCGAGCCGCATCGGTCGGTACCGACGGAAAGCCAACCGTCGGCTTCAAACCACGGTACCGGAATGATGCCTCTAGCTAGAGGCATCATCCCGGTACACTACCGCAAAGTTTGCTGACGTAGGCCTACGTTAGTATGCGGTAAGTGGTTAAGGAAAGCACTTTGTGCCAAAATTACCCTTGCTCTATTTCGCCAGCCTCTAGAGAGGTCCCCTGTGACACTAAATACCCTCTCTGCAAAGGCTTGAGAAGCTGGCATAGCCAGCAGGTCTAAAGCAAAAGGTTTTAGCTGGTGATAAATAGTGTCACTCTTTGACAGCCAAAAATCTGTTGCAGTGTTGTACTCAACTTGATGCAAAAGCTCTTCCTTATATTTTCTGATCTGCTGTTTTAAGCTGTTTGGAGAGATCCTCTGCCTGGGTCTTTTGCAGTGCACACAGCACAGTGCTGCTCAGAGTGCTGGATGGGAGTCTCCGGTTTAAGGGTGGTCTGACTCTAAACAGGATGGGCCGGCCTCAGCGGCCTATGCACGCACACACGCACACGCACACACACACACACACACACACACAGTGCTGGATGGTGGATGCCAGTGGTCTGAGGGGAGGCACTAATGGCTGGCTGTTGTAACTCTCTCAGTGGGTGCTCTGCTCTGGATGTGGTGGGTGTCACTGCCTGGGTGGTTGTCTGTCGTGTGATGTGAGTCGGGTAGGGACTTGAGTCGGGACTCCGGAGGCCTGGTTGTAGTGCTGCAGTGCTCTGGTGACTGGTCTTGACTTTCTTCTTGTAGTCATCACGTCGGATGTCATGGAGCACGCCACGCCAGATGCCAGACAGTCACTTGCTGGGAGCAGAAGCAGGCGGAGCTCCGTGAAAAACGGAAGTTGGGTAAGCGTCCCTGCCTCACATTCTAGTTTTCGTTCGTTAACAAAACTGATTTGATTTTCATCATAGTTGACGAAAATGTGCTATACTTTGCGTTTTCGTTTTATTAGGTTCCTTGCCCGGCTTCGGTAGTGTGATCACTGTGGCCTCTAGCATCTCAGCTGGAAAAGGGACCCCACTAAGTGCCTTCTGGAACACCATGCAGCATATGGAACTAGAGTATCTGCAAACAGACTATAATACTCGGGGGTAAATCCGTCAGGCCCTGGGGATTTCCCCTTTGGGAGAGACTTAACCGCTTTTAATATCTCTGCATCAGTGAAAGGGGCATTCAGGGTTTCCAGATCCCCAGGTGACAGGCTCGGAAGAGAGATGGAAGACAGAAATTGTTGGATGTCTGATATAGTGGGTTGTGGAGTTGATACGTCCTCGTGTAAGTTATATAGGGAGCTATAGTATTGGCTAAATGCATCCGCTATATCCTTTGGATTGGTCAGGCGTTCTCCCGTGGTATGGTGGAGCATGTACGGTATTTTCTGCTTGTTCAGCTTAGCTTTCAGTTGGTTAGCTAGTAACTTACCAGCCTTATTGCCATGCGAGTACTGCGAGGCCTTGAGCCGCCCAATGGCTCTAGTGTGCTGACCAATCAAAAGGACTCGGAGTTCAGATTGACATTTGAAAAGCTTCTCCGCGCAAGTCGCAGTTGGAAGTGATTTGTTTTCAGCTTCTAAGTGTTTGATAGAGGTGAGAATATCATCCAATTTCTGTCTCCTCTGTTTCCGAACCCTTGCCCCCCTAGCCATCAACAAACCACGTACAAACGCCTTATGTGCATTCCATACGGTGTATGGACAAATACCAGGGGTATCATTAATAACAAAGAATTCAGTTATTTTGGAGAGGGTCTCCGCATATGCCTCCTGGTTGGTCAAGAGGCTAGCATCAAACCGCCACCTGTTTGCTCTAGTGGTGTAGGGCACGTCCCCGAATGTTAAAATAACAGGGGCGTGGTCCGACCACGTTATAGAGCCCACCGATGCGCGTGTGACCCGTTGTAGCAAAAATTTATCCGTGAGGCAGAGGTCAATTCTGGAGTATGAATGATGGATCCTGGAATAGTAAGAGTAGTCTCTTTCCGAGGAGTTGTAACATCTCCACACATCGTGCAAGTCCGCAGATGCCAGAAATGCTGACAGATCCGCACGATGATGGCGCCTCGGGTAGTTCATTGACACATCTAACTGGTAGTTGGGGAGAGCATTGAAATCGCCACATAGCAGCACATGGCCCTTGAGCATGGGTTGTAGTTGCTGCCACAGGCGCTTGAGAAACGTAATTTGTCTGGTATTGGGTGCATAGATTGTCACTAATGTGTACGTAGAATTATTAATGATGCAAGATATCACTAGGAACCTGCCCTCAGGATCCGCAAACTGCGAAAGCAGTGAAAATTCCAAAGTCTCCTTGAATAGCAGTGCCACTCCACATCTCTTTTTGGGGTTGTTGGCGTAAAAGGTGTGAGGGTATTGCTTTGATGTGAGTTGTGGGTGAGTATGAGCCATGAAATGCGTTTCCTGTAGGGCGGTCACATCGCAGTTCTGGGCCTTAAGTTCCCTCCAAAGCATATGTCTCTTGTGGGGGCTATTAAGGCCGTTGACATTAAAAGAGAGCAATTGGAAAGACATCTTGTGGGGAAGATCAGGAGCAATGTTATGTGTGGATGTATTGAAGTACACTCACTGATTCCACGCCGGTTGCCAAGTCGCAGTCCCTCTCCGCAGGATCCCAGGAGTGAAGCAATCAGATGTGAGACAGATCAAGGTGGAGGTCTTGAGTTGTTAATGCACGGCAGTTCAGGGTGCTATTGTAGATCTGGATAGAAACAATAAAAGTACAACAAAAAAAGAACAAAAATGAAAGACAAGGCAGAGGTGTGTAGGAATAGGCACTCTGCAATAGCAGAGATCAGGAAAAATAAAAAAGGACGACTCTACTGGAGAGTCTGCACGGTATACTTTACCGTTTGGTGGGGGTGCAAACAGAACAAACATTAGCCGAGCAAGTCACTCGGAGCCTCGTAGTTGTAAAAACGTATAACTAGGAGGGTCACAGTAGAAAAAGAAATTCGTAACAAGGAAAGTCATTCCACGAGTGGGGCCTGGTGGTCCTCTTGATCCAAGATACCCCATCGTTGCAGCAGTGCTATGCCTTCATCCAGTGATGTGATCCGGTAATCTCTGTCTCCCCTTGTGACCACCAAGGTGGCTGGATAATTCCAACAGTATACAACCTGATGGTTTCTAAGAGGTTTAGTGATGGTTGAGAGGTTGCGGCGTCTATTCATTGTATGAGCCGAGAGGTCTGCATAGAAGGATAGGTTGTTTAAAGCGGGTGGAAGGTTTGTACCCCTCCGAACCAAAGACATACATTTTTCTTTCACTGTAAAAAAATGAATCCGTGCAATGGTGTCCCGGGGCAGTGAGGCGGCAATGTGTTTCGGTTTAGGCAACCTATGTATGCGGTCGATAGCCATGTCACAGAGTGGGACGTCTGGAAGGACTTCCTGCATTAGTGAAGTAAGGTAGTCCGTTAGCTCCTGAGGCTTAACCGATTCAGGGATCCCCCTGATCTTTATGTTGTTGCGTCGCGATCGATCTTCAAGATCCGCAACTTTCGATTTAAGCCAGGTGATATCATCGTCGTGTTCGTTGTGGGCGTCCACCATAGTATTAAAGGTGTCCGCAAATTCTCCCATCTTATTTTCGATTTTTTCCATCCTCGTGTCTACTGCCTTAACAGCCCTATTGCACTGGGACATAAGTTGTAGCATGTCCGCATGTATGGAGCTCCTGAGGGACATCATCATGTCTTTCAATAGGGAGTCCATGACAGGAAGGCCTTTAGTGGGGAAAGATGAGATGGTATCATGAAAACTCTAATGTATCATCCACTGGGTCGCCTGAGGCCCTGTCTCCATCTGCAAGCTGTAGTTTCATCTTAGACTTAGCAGGGCTGGCACAAGGAGAGCGAGGGGTAGAGGTGGTATGTAACTCCCCCTGAGAGTCCTCAGCAGCTTCGGCATCCCCCGCCGTGGCTGAATGCATAGTGCGAGCAGGGGCTGACAGAGCGGGCAGCGAGGCTCCACTACCAGAGGGGCCGGCGCCATCTTGGCTGCGCGGCCCGCCCGCGGGATGGAAGAAATTTAACAGCTTACCAGGCTTATTCTTCCCCCTCTTCTTCCACTACACAATGGCTGCTGACATCCAGCCATTGTGTAGTGGAAGCGGGATGTTGAAAGTCTGACCCTCGGCTCGTAGATTCGCTCCGGTGTGACTGCTTAGGGAGGAGCTGTGCAGCTAAGCGTCCATCTCTCTCGCCGGCCGGCTCCGCCCCCCTGATGAAAACTTTTTCATTGACGAAATTAACACTGCTAACTATACAATGATTAAATAGGATACACCTGTGTCCACAAGTCCTCCTCTGGACCACAAGTGTGTGCAGTTCATATTTCCAATCCTGGGACAAAACTACCGTGTTATATGCCAATACTTACCCATAAGGAGCATAAACATATCTTCAGACGGCACTCTTGTGGAGTCGATCAGTCTCTCTTTTTTGGATACAATTTTAAAAGAGCCAACACATGCATTACTAACCACAAATCTCTGAGAGTACATGAATCCAAAGGGGAATTTTGGGAGCCATGGCTTCTAAGGGATGAACTTCAATTTCATATCATTGGCCATTGGACAGTTATGTGTGTCTTATATATTTATAATATTAGTTAGAATGTTGGTTATACTACCACGTATGGGTATATATGTACACAGGTGACAGGTCCAATAGGATTATGTATTGGGATGCTCTTCGACTGAGTCTAAGTTTACCACAAAAAAAGGGGAGTTTAGGTCACACCTAATTAACTAGTAGGATTTATTATATATTTAATTGTTGGCAATATAAAAAATCATAGTGATATTGTTATCAGTTGGTTTTATAGCATGCACAAGCTGATCAATGGGGATTTGTACATTGGTGAATTTGATTACACAGAAAATGGCTGCTCTCAATGAGCTATAAGAAAATGGCACACGACCCAGTATAAACCCCCCCCCCCCAATGAAGACACTTGACTCTGTGTTGATACATATAGGGGAGGGGCAAGGACTGTGACGGCGGCTAGGCAGAACCGGCTCCCAGGAGTGTAGACTGACGGCTTGCGGGCACGAATGAAACTGCTGTTGGAGGGTATTTTGTATGTTTAGACTGGTGCGCTGGAAGCACAATCAAAAAGTGAGTACCCATACTATTGTTTTTAATAAAGATATGCTTTAAGGGTAAAAGCACTATTGAATTCTTTCTTCATATGTGGCATTGCAACGGTGCTGTGGAGGAGACAAGCAGTATGTATTGGGGCTAACTGGATGCTCATCCCCAGGCCAGGGAGAGACAAAAAGGCGTTATTAGACTGAGCTTCAGTGCGAGGTCACATCATTTGAGTTGAGAACCCAACTGGTGGTGGCACATGGATATGTTCATTTAACTGCACGAAAGGAGTAGGAAGAGTGAGCACCCTATACAACACAAATGTCGGTGGAAGGAAGGATTATCACAATATATTTACATAAAATTTGCATAGTTGTGGACTTTGTTTTTAAAGAAGCATCTGATTATATCACAAGTATTAATAATTCACATGTTATCTATAGTATAGCACACACTTGTCACAACTGAGGTTTTAGCAGTTGTTATTGTGGCGGTGGCGGGTATCATACCCCTGGCCTTCTCATCCAACTCGTGACCAAAGACCAGGCAATCTCACACCCTGCCGTCACTTGCGTAACAATAGCCTTAGGGATGGCGCAGCTCCGCAAGGAATTGGGGGATCACTCCCACAGGCTGCAGGAATTAGAACACAGGCTATCTGACGTAGAGGATGAGCTACAGGGCTCATTCTCCATGGATCAACAAGCCAGACAGACACAGAGATATCTGCTGGACAAACTGGACGATTTGGAGAATCGATCTCGGAGGAACAACCTCCGGATCATAGGCCTCCCTGAAGCCTATGGAGCTGACACTCTCATGGACATAGTCACTACCCGCCTCCCTTTGGCCCTGGGGATCCACACCACATGCACGGCCGAGAGAGCCCGCCGTTTGGGGGCCCCGCCCAATGACAGGAAAACACCTCGCCCTGTAATAGTGAGATATCTGAACTATATGGATCTGCAAAACATCCTCAAATCGTTCCAAAACGCCAAAACGTTCCAAGTTGATGGCCACAAGTTGTTGGTCTTTGCAGACTACTCTCAGGAGGTAACACAGCGTAGAAAAGCCTTTCAGCCGCTCTGCCAAGCACTATACCGAAAATCTATTAAATTCACCTTGGCATACCCTGCCACTTTACGTTTATCGGACATGTCAGGGGAACAAAAATCGTTCACGCATCCTGAGGAAGCCACGCATTTTCTCGAGCGCCACTTCAATATTCAGGTGGACATGCCTGCAACGCCTTCTCCCCAGCGCCCGCAGAGGGCGAGGGAACAACGTAGCCCGAGAAAAGACCCAGCGAAAAAACGACGCACCAACGGATCCGCATCCCGCCAAAGACAACGCTGAACACCTCGACCCCCCTATGGTGTGATGGAACTCTGTTCATCTCTATGACGCTTATCTCTCCCATCCTTCAGTGCCGTTACTCAGGGAGTCACTTGCCCCTGCATTGGCAATGGTTGTTCTTCAAACACCGCGACTGAACACTACATCCTTCGGTCTGTAGCAATACATTGTTGTCCTGTATGCTCTCAGCACTATTTCTGTTTGTGCTCAATACTACTCGGAGCTGTGCGATTACGGTCACCCTGGCAGATCTACATGAGGTCGTATGTTTATATGTTGTTTTAATCGTGATGGTTCATTCACCTATGGTGATGTGTTATGTTATTTGGTTTGATGCTATCTGCTCCTTTATGTTATGGCAATACACAGCCTTACAGTTATCTAGGCCTTGGCCTTGCCCTTTGCTTCTATGATCAACGCTTCCACCCGACCTAAGCGGTCGATCTAACCCATGCGCTTTATGTTTGAACCGGACGCTGATCATAGAGATACCGGTAACGCTGTCCATAAGCATGTCTCCCTACATGAGGAAAAAAGTGAAGTCCTTATGCTTATGTTTCTACACCCTATACCTCCTTCCTCTGACCCCTGTTGGGTCATGCTACCCCCTCCTTGTACCCACCTGTACGCTAGGTTCAGCTAAATTACTCTCATGGTGTACAGGTCCCTCACCCACTTTTGTGTACAACACATGGCACCGTCTCACTGCCCTTGTTATACTGTACTACTTAGCGGCTCAATCCTACCCATATGACCCCCCATGACCATAATCTCATGGAATGTTAAGGTTCTCAGGTCGCCTAATAAGCGGATGGCCGTCCTTAGACACTTGAAGCGTCTACGGGTGGACATAGCCATATTGCAAGAATCCCATTTGGAGGAGAGGGACTTCCATAGAATGAAAAAACTTTGGGTAGGGCAGGTGTATGGTTCACCGGCAGTTAAAGGTAAATCTGGTGTAATAATTCTTGTCCACAAGAACTATCCTGCCAGAGTCAAATCCACCCACTTTGACAAGGAAGGGCGTATAGCTCTCCTGCATCTCACCGACTCTCACCAAGAATGGGTAGTGGCTGGGGTATACGCCCCTACCACTCCCTCTGCGACTTTCTTCCAGACACTGTCTCACGACTTGGCTTCTTTCTGCACCTGCCATTGCTGGTGGCAGGCGACTTCAACCAACTTATGTCCCCATCCGAAGATAGGTCTCAGGCAATAGGTTCTCCTCCCGCCTCACGCCACTATCACTCCCCCCTGTTGCTCCATATGACGGAAAGCCGACACTTGACTGACGCCTGGCTTCTGTCTAACCCCACGGGCAGAGAATTTACTTTTTTCTCCCACCCCCACCGTACACTTTCGCGGATTGATTACACATTGACGAATGACAAATTGCTCCCGTACACTAGCTCGCCTAAAATACACGACATTGCCATCTCGGACCACGCCCCCATCTCCATAGACATCTCCATATTTGCCCACGCACCTTCCTTTAAACACTGGCGATTCCCCTCATATCTAGTCAGGGATCCAGGGGTGGCCACGTTCATCCGGGACGCGTGGTCGGAATTCGTTGACACCAATGCCTCCTCCTCTGTCTCCCCTACCCTATTATGGGAAACGGGCAAAACAGTCCTCCGAGGCCGCATCATTTCATACGCGTCGGCTTACAAGAAGCGCATTGCAAAAGCCTACACGACAGCCAGCACCTCCCTGAGGGACGCTCAAATGGCCCTATAACTCACAGGGAAGCATGGCGCAAAGCAAAGGAAGCTTTTGACACTTGGGCCGACACCAGGGAAGGCCTCTTTAAATCCCAGCAGGAGTGGAAGTACCATTCCTTTGGGAACAAACCTGGAAAGCTGCTAGCCTCCCTATGCCGGGCCCCTTTACACCTACACACGTCACCTCCCTTAGAGACTCGGAAGGCAACCTGGTAGACTCCCCCTCAGACATCAATAGGGTATTTGCAGACTTTTACACTTCCCTGTATAGCCACGAACCCTGTGACGAGACCGTAGCCACACGCTGGCTGTCCTCAGTTAACCTCCCCAAAGTAACCACTGACCAACTGGCTACTCTAAACGCTCCAATAACCCTAGAAGAGGTGCGCAAAACCATCCAAGGGCTGTCACCCGGGAAATCTCCCGGGCCTGATGGATACACCCCGGAGTTTTACAAACTAGCAATAGAACAGGTCGCTCCCACTCTGCAGTCAGTTTTCCACCACATCTTGACTGGACACCCCTATCTGCCCACTGGCTACCAAGCACATATCAAGCTGATATATAAAAAGGGTAAGGACCCCAGGGACCCAGGATCGTATAGGCCCATCTCTTTATTGAATATAGATTCCAAACTGCTCTCCAAAATCATCGCAGACAGACTGGCATCCATACTACCCACGCTCATACACCCGGCACAAGCAGGATTTACTAAAGGCCGATCGGCCACATCCAATTTAAGGAAGGTCCTGCTAGCACTTGAGGTCGCGAGACTGAACCCCGATAACCAGGCAGCCATTATCACACTCGACGCCGAAAAGGCTTTTGATAATGTTAACATTCAATGGCTAGACAAGGTATTGAACTGCTTCGGATTCTCTGGCCCCTTCCTACACATGATCAGGACCATGTACGCCTCCCCTGCAGCTCAGTTGATAGTGGTCGGACATGCCTCGCAACCCTTCAAATTGTATAAAGGCACTAGGCAGGGGTGCCCGCTGTCACCCCTGCTGTTTAACCTGGCTCTGGAACCATTGTCAAGATATATGCTGACGCACCCTGAGCTCCGGGGCATTGAGGTGGGACAGGAAGAACTGCGCACAGCAATGTTCGCAGATGATGTGTTGATATTCACTGCAGACCCTGGCCATGACCTGCCTATCATACAACAAATCTTTGCAGACTACCGGCAGTGCTCGGGCCTCCGCATCAATTTTACTAAAAGCGAGGTACTCCCGCTGAATACCACGCAAATCCCGCAGTGGGCGTCCTCTTCCACACTTCGCATTAATACATATTTGGGAATTAAAATAGGGCCCTTCCCGTCCTCTCTGTACAGGTTAAATTTTACTCCTGTTATAGACAAGATGTTAGCCGAATTGAAGAACTGGGCAGATCTCCCTCTCTCGTTCAGGGGCAGATGTCACTTGTACAAAATGGCTACCTTCCCCAAATTACTTTATCCCCTTCAAACTATACCACTTCTCCTAAAACATACAGACATCAAACGGTTACACAGAGCTGTTTCTCTCTTCTTGTGGAAGGGGAAACGGGCTATGATCTCAATGTCTAAGCTACACTTAGTGGTTCTTCCGAACACCCGCATATATAATGTGGTTTGCTAGCTAAGGTCGTGTATGGATTGGTTGAGCCGCGAATCGAGATACACCAATTTTTCCCTGGAATCGCAGTTGGCTGCTCCTTATGATCTAACAGCACTGCTGCACTGTGGGATCGCGGACTTACCTGTGTCTCTGAGACGCAATCTTTTACTCAGGGACACTGTGATGGCATGGAGAGAGCTGCGGAAGCGCTTTAAGTTGTCCCAGCGTCTCTCCAGCTATCTACCTATCCATAACCATCCTATGTTCCCGCAGGCCCAGCAGTGCTCGGCTTATGAGGAATGGTCAAAGCGAGGGATCACTAAATTTGCGCAGCTGTATGATATACAAACTGGTAAACCTCTCCCCTTTGCAACATTCATGGAAAAGTTCAACCTCCCTTCTGAACACTTTCTATACTTTCATCAATGTGTAAGCTTTGTGGATTCCCTCTGCCGCACGCCTTTAAACCGCTTCCGAACTTCCGTCTTGGATACTTGGATACTTGGATACAACAGGACAAGCACAAAATATCACATTTGTACAAACCATTGCACTCTGAACTCTATCAGGGGACCTCCACCCAGATTGCTAGGGCATGGAATGACCAGCTTCACTCTGACAATGCTCATCTCCGCATCCTGTCAGGATACCTAACTACCCGTCGCTTCATCACCAACGAGTTTTGGAGGGAGCAACAATTTAAAATTATGCACCGGGCATATCTTCCCCATATCAGATGGTCTTCAGACATTTCCCACCACTTCTGCACGCTGTGCAAGTCACGGTTCCCCTCTCTACTTCACAAATTTTAGCAGTGTCCTTCTATATCCTCCTATTGGGACAAAACACTAAGATACATAGCCAGATATACCGGGGTCTCGTTACCGAAAGACATTTTCCTCCTATTGTTTGGTGACCTCTCCCTACAAACGCTGTCGCTACCCAAACACTCTAGGAAACCTCTACTGGACTACAAGCATTGGATAATAACATGCCTCATGGTGACACGCAGACTAATACTTAAACACTGGATGGACACCAAACCTCCCACCGTCCACGAACTGCATAATGACTTATCCCTCCTCAGGGATAGAGAACTGGTGGGCATGCAACATCCCTCCTCCAATGGCCATACCCGCCTGCTCAGAAAATGGTCCGCATTCCCCCCTTCTGGGGGAAAGCACTCCCTTCCATGATCTGACCTGACCCTGAATGCTACAACAATGAATGTTTGATGGTTCACCTCTTTATCTCCCACACACGTTTACTTGCATGAGAGCCGAGCGTCATCACCCTTCGCCAGCATTACGACAGGTGATCCTTGGTGTTATTGTCAAATGGGGTAGATGAGACGGTGGCCTACAATGTTGCTTGCTTAATGTATTTCTTTGTATACTTCTTAAGGTGGGCATTGAACCCACCTTTTACCGCTTTTACCGCTTTTACTGGTTTTTCACAATAATTTACCTAGCTCCACCCCCCCTCTCTCACCCCCTCCCCTCCCCGCTTCCCCCCTCTCCCCATCCCTCCTCTCCCACGCATCTTTCTCCCTTCTTCCCCCCCCCTTCTTCTCACCCCCCCTCCTTCCCTCCCCTCCCTCCCCACATTATTATAAAGGAAAATTAGAAACACCTACACCGAAGTCATCCATACCCCCTTCCAAACCTACTTTCTGTGCAGTTCCTCGAACATCTTCTCAGGTTAACTGTTGTGACCGTTATGTATTATGAAGTACCAGGTTGTACGCACAATGCCCTTTTTTTTTTTCACACATGGTCATGTTGTTTATTCTTGTTGTAAAGAGTTGAACTTCAATAAAATGTTTTTCAAAAAAAAAAAAAAAAAGAGCTTAGAGACAAAATTAACACTTTTCAAAATAAGGTTTAATTATAAAAAAGGTTAAAATTGGTGCAAATAAAAATATTTACAGAAAAATGGGTTACAAAGAAATAGAGACATAATTCAGCAATTTAGGACAATAGATAAAGAATTAGAAATGTAAATACTTGCATTCAAAAGTCCTTGTATTATCAGAGGTTCAGAGCTGAGCATGTGTGATCGGTTCTTCCCTTGAGCGATGTTACTGCTTGATGTTAAAAATGAGAACTGAGAGCTCCATCAGCTTCTCTCTTTTTCTCTGACCCGCAGAGGGTGTCACCAGAGGTCCTTGACCAATAAACACGGGGGCCATGGGCGGCTCATAAACTGCTAAGGGACCTCCCGTTTAGACAGATTTTATAACAGAATTCATATCTTGAAATATGTAATGATTACATTCTTGAAACTGATATTTACTTGTACGGCATTGAATTTTACATCCATGGACACCAAACACAGGTTATCTCATAATAACCTCTGACCCGTAAGGCATCTGACCGCTAGCTTGTCTTCCCTAGGAGCGAACGTGATCATGTTTGATCTTAATTCGATCAGTATTTTATTTGGCATTCAAATATATACTTTTGGTTAATGTGTCATGTTCCTATCTGCATTTATGAAATGGGTATAAATTGCTATATGTATGTGTTACATTCTAATTAACAATTTGGCTTGTGGAATTTTCAAGGCAGCCTCACTGGCCATCTGCTCAGACCTCTGTCTGAGCTTGAGATAAGGTTTTCTTTGAAGCTCTGACGCCCAAACTTCCTGCATTCCAGGAGTTAACTGAAAAAGGGGGCTGGGATGGTGGGGCTGGTGAATGAGTGTCTTTTCAAACTGCAGAGCTTGAAAACTAAAATGGCAGGTGTGTAAGACAAAATGGTGTCCCAGCGCAGGATACCATCACAGTTATACGTTAATTTTTGATTGTTTAATATGATGTTATTTAGCGCAGCACTGAGGTTTGTTTTATTATGGTGCTGTGTAACACTTCAGACAAACTGCACCTGAGCACTATGAGCAGACCTCACTAGCAGATTCTGCTCTCTGGTAGGCAGAGAACAATATAGATGTACCTGGCAATCTTTCTGGTAAGCAGAAAAGATCCAAAACTATAATCTCTAGCACCTACCTAGGAGGGTGCTACATATATAGCACAAATACCTTCAGGAATTGTGATTAGAACAAAAAAGACACACACCCTTGTGTTCTTATTAAGGTAACAAAACAACGTGAAAACTAAACCAAAAAACAAATTAAACGTGTTTTATTAAGGCAACAAAACAATACAAAAACATAAGAAAATGTGTTTGTGTTAAGACAAGGAAAAAACACACACACCATTGAGAAGTATAATATCCAGTTCATACAATCCATGAAGGAAGAAAAAAGAAATAAATGAATGCATATGAGCAGGTACTGTGCTTTTCCAGCATCACTGTGGGCATGGAAGTGGTAGGTGCACAGATCATACTATATACTATGTCTGGATATGTTGGAAGGTTGGGGACTGAGCTGGGGGCATGGTAAAAAAATAAAAAATAAATTAATGCATTTGAGCAGGGACTATACTATGCTGCTCAGCTTGCTTAGAAAGCCTAATAAGGGGTCCTTACTATATAAGGGTGCGGTCAAGGTAGCCTTATTGACAATGTGCCTAATCTGTGATAGGTAGGTAATAGGGAATGCAGCCTACAGACTGCATAGGGAGAGATTAGTCTAGGGTGTGTATGCTTTGGCAGGTCTGTTAAAGTAGATGTAAACACTTTCTTAATGTCATGTAGGGAACAAAGTGCTATGTGTCTTGGAGAATTGAGGAGTGGGGGAAAGATGTTTACTTTTTGTCATATGTTACATCCTATTGCAGTTGATGTACTGCAGCCTATCTGCAGCCTTTCTGTGTTCAAATGTACTATGGTGGTAAATGGCTGCATGTGCTTTTTACAAAGCATAAGCTCCAAATGTTTTTGGCTGGAGTTCTGTTTACATAGGCCTTTTTTTTTTTTTTTTAAAGTAGACCTTCCATGAGGCTATTCTGTTGAATGCTTCACAGTCAAATACTTATCTTTACCCAGGTTTTGTACACTTTTGGGAGGCATGGGTAGGTGGGCACGCAAAATCTCACTACTGTATAGCCAATTACAGCAGATGATTATTGTGGGAGTTTGAGTATCCAGATACCCAAGGAGGCAACAATGAAACAATGTCACTCTCCTGGAAGTGTCAGAAGCTGAGGCTGATTGATGACTAATTCTTCAGTTGTACACAGCTTAGCTATTTTTCTGTTAATTGGGTGTTCTTTTTTTAGATTATAATTTTTAGCTTGGGTTGATTAGTATGCACCAGACAGTTGCTGATGGTCTGTTCAAGACTTTGAAAAACTATACCACATATCCCCATACACCTAAAAAGTGTGTTGTCATTTCCTAATTAAACAAATATAAAATAAATATATTGATTTTATCAGTGACAGCTGCAGGGCGTAGTCCTCTATGATCCATGTTTCTCTCTTCTGAAGGCTTTTTCTGCTGTGAAACATGCAGCAGGGAAGAGTAGCACCTCAAAAGCATATTGGGCCACCCCCAGCCAGTAAGAAGGGGCAAACTGTTCGACCCCGAACAGCACCCGTTTGGGTGTTTGCTGAACACCAGAATTTGCGGGGCGCTAGACTGCATGATTGCTCTCAGAGTGCCCCACAATGGACTGTGTACTGTACAGTGCATTCTAAGATCTAACTGGCTGAAGCAATGCACCTGACAACTGATTAGGTGCAAGGCTTTGCCCAATCAGGGCACAGCAAATAGCTGGTTGTTAAAGCGGCTTTTCATAAATTTTTCATCTTTCCATCTATTAAATCCTCTGCCCTTGTTGTTTTAACTTTGGATAATAAAACATTTTTTCTGCCAGTAAATATCTTATACAGTCGACTTCCTCTTTCTTGTCCGGTAATTAGCCTAGGCTAATGAGATCATGCACAGCTCTCTCTCTCACTCTCATGAGAGTTTGCCAGCCAGTCAGGAGGGATTGGTCAGCTGCAGAGCTGGAAGAGACTTGATGAGGGAGAAGATAACAGGAGCCTGTAGAGATCCATGAGTTCATCAAGAGAGGAGAAATGTGCTGGCAAGCAGGTGTGTATGTGTCTGGGCAGCACAGTGGTGTAGTGGTTAGCACTTTCACCTAGCAGCAAGAGGGTCGCTGGTTCGAATCCCAACCATGACACTACCTGTCTGGAGTTTGCATGTTCTCCCTGTGCCTGCATGGGTTTACTCCGGGTACTCCAGTTTCCTCCCACACTCCAAAGACATGCTGGTAGGTTCATTGGATCCTGTATAAAAAAAATTGCCTTACTGTGTATGTATGTGAGTTAGGGACCTTAGATTGTAAGCTCCTTGAGGGCAGGGACTGGTGTGAATGTACAATGTATATGTAAAGCGCTGCGTGAATTGACAGCGCTATATAAGTACCTGAAATAATAATATATGTATTTGTGTCATTGTCATTGAGAAATGAAAGACTATTTGTCATGCAATTTCTCCTTTTGGCCACAAGATGGAGATAGGTAAATGCTGACTGGTCCATCCAGAAAACTCAGTTTTCAGGAAGTGCTAAGGAGGCTGAGGTGATTTTTCAGAGAAAGAGAGAGTCATAAGAAACCCCCAGATATTTTGGGAAATCTCCTGAGTCTGCAGTGAATTATCAAGGCCATTGTGGTCAGAGGACAAGGCGTGGGGTGTCATTTCCAGAGTCCAGTGAGGGAGAGAGGCCATGCCACTAGAATCTACCACAGTGTGGAAAAGCAGTTCTGAGACCGGAAAACTCAGATAGGCTGAGGAAACATTTGGCGATTAGACAGAAGTGAGAGGATACTACAGCTTGGAGAGGTGTCGTGTTTACAAGCTTCCATCAAACTCGTTTGGGAACAACTTGGCCACTTTGCTGTCCTTGAAGCTGACTGCCAGTGAGAGGACACGGGAATAGAGGTGATCCCGGAAGTGATATCAATTAGGGCTCTGCAACTGAGTCATTGGAAGATCCCTGTCAGCGGAGAAAGACAGAATATCCATAGAACAGTTTTGCCTACAAAACACCCCACTATCACCTGAGTGGAAAGGAAAGGTCAAAGCCCAGCTCCTGAGATGCCAGGATATGTTTTCAAAAAATGAGTTTGATGTGCATTGTGCAAAAAGTGCCCGACACCAGATTCGCCTTCAGGAAGACAAGCCATTCAGGAAAAGAGTCAGACAGATCTCATTAGGAGATCTAGAAGATTTATGTGTGCAGCTGGAAGAATTGAAGGTGATCAGGCATCATCAGGGAGTTTAGGAGTCCTTACGACTCCCCAAAAGGGGTGGTGCAGAAGATGAATGGGTCCTTGAGGCTGTGCATCAATTTTCAGACGTTCAATAGGAGGACCATCATTGATCAGTACACCACTCCAAGGATAGAAGATGCCCTGCAGAGCCTACCGGGAGTGAACTGATTAAGCATGCTGGATCTGAAGAGTGGGCGTTATCAAATCCCCATGCACCCTGAAAATAGGGAGAAGATGGCATTTATCACCCCAGTAGGTTCTTCCAATTCGATGGGATGCCTCAGGGTCTGTCTTTCGCTCCAGAAACATTTCAGAGACTGATGGAGAAGACAGTAGGGGATATTAACCTGATTGAAGTGCTTGTATACCTAGATGATATCATCATCTTCGGAAAAACCCTTGAAGAGCATCTGGAGAAAGTCCTGAAGAGACTCTATGATGAGGGGTTGAAGCGGTCCCTGGAAAAATGCCAGTTTTACCAGCCTTCAGTTAATTACCTCAGCCATGTTGTCTCCCCTGAAGGAATAGCTACTGACTCCCAGAAACTGGAAGCTGTCACCTCTTGGCCAAGGCCTACCAATGGGATTCAGCTTGGGTCATTCCTGGGATTTTGCTCATACTATAGAAGGTTTGTCAAAGGATTTGCTAAAATAGCTTGGCCTCTGAATGAGTTGTTGAAGAATGAGGATTATAATGACCCCAATTTAACAAAACCAGTTGTGTAAAAAAGAAGATCCAGTAAGCTTCGAGAGTCGATCCAAGTTAAGTTGACTGACTTGTGTGAGCAAGCTTTCAGTCAATGGAAGTGTAGTTAAACGACTGCTGCTGTCCTAGCCTTTGCTGATCCAGTCAACTCCTGCATACAGTGTATACAGAGGAAGACTTTGCCCAACAGAGCTGCCCCAATGAGCCATCTTCAAAGTCAAGTACCACTGGAATTGGTGTGTATTGACTTTCTGTGTCTGGAGCCTGACTCGAGTGAATAGGGAAATGTTCTGGTAGTGACCGACCACTTCAATCGGTATTCCCAGGAATTCCAAACTAAACACCAACAAGCACCTATGGTGGCCAAAATTCTGGTAGAGTTCTTTGTCCACTACAGCCTACTTCAGCGTATTCACTCTGGCCAGGGGAGAGGATTTGACAGATGACTCATTAAAAGACTGTTAGACCTGTTAGGTGTTCAGAAGTAAATAACCACCCCCTAACAACCTCAAAGGGATCCTCAGCCTGAGGGCTTTAATCGCACCCCCCTAAATATGCTTGGAACACTTATGGCTGAAAAGAAGCAACAATGGAGCACGCACGCTTATAATAGCACTGAAAAAGATGTCACGGGCTATTCACCATACAGGCTGATGTTCATAAGGGAAGCTTGACTGCCAATTGATTTAGCATTTGGCACCGCTTTAGATCATACCTCGATAGTGGCACACAGAGGATATGTGGACCGTTTGAGGAAGAGTCTGGTTACAAAGTATTTACTGAGGAATTTGTGTGTCCCTGGAAAGCACAAGGAAGTCACAGCCTTATATTATCTGTAAGCAGCTGCCAGGACTACCAGTTTAGCAGATCTGCCCAGAAGGAAGTATGGGCCCACTAAAGACCTGGCACCGTAATCACCTACTGCTGCTATCAGAAGCAGTTTGTGTGCCCTTAACAACCAGATCCACAGCCTACTCAAATTCTCTCAGGGATCACCTCCTGTAATCAGGTTACAATCCTTGCCACCAAACATGGATGCAGAAGACAGTGAGGATGAAGAAATGGGCATGGACTGGCTGTGGCAGTGTACACTGTCAGAGACTGCCATCCCTCTTCCTTCCAGAGAAGCAGATATGGGAACCCTAGGGCCTGAGGCATGTGTCATTGAGAAATTAAATAGAGGACCGGCATCGCCTGTACTACATACATCTCCCCAGCGTCTCTCTGCCCAAGTCTGATGCTGTCGGCTGCTACTTCCACACGGTCCACTTGAAAACACCTCTGCAGGACTCTGCTCTGACGCATACTGTATTTGTGCCAAATGTGAGTGTAACATTGTTTTTAGTCATTAAAAGTCATGTTTTCAACATACTGCACTGTGAGGAGTTTTCCTTCTTTGCATTTACGGTACATCTGAGCTGTTACTACTGCCTATGAGGATGCACTATTCCTGAGCTGTATGAGGTCTGGTCAGCAAGAGCTATTATCCATCCATCCATCCATCCATCCATCTGTAACTGTGAAGATTACCATTGAAGCGATTGTGGATCCCTGTAATGGGGATCGAGCGTTTGGTAAGAGGCCACGCATATTGGTGTTTGGTGGAGGTTTCATCGCTACTACATCACTTGGTTCATGGGACTGTTCTTGAGGCCCCTCTGCCTATGGACTTTCATGCTTTAAACGTATGATGCGATTATCTTCATTGATTTACATTTATTGTTTTAGCTTTTGCTAAATTCATCTTATTAAGCGCTGCATACCTTGTTTCTATTTTGTTATGCTAGTTGACTTTCAACAACTTTCTTATGCCAGCTGCTGATACACTATTTTCATATCATTACTATTGATCAAGCGCAGTGTATTATTGTTTTTATTGAGAAATGAAAGACTATTTGTAATGCAATTTCTCCTTTTGGCCACAAGATATAGCACATGCGATTTCAAATTTGCATGGAATTCTTACCAGCAGGTCCCGTTTGTGAACCCAGCAAGAGTAACTGTGAGGCCTTGGTTACGGTGTTCAGGCACCACCTTCTGCCAAAGCCCAATTTTTGGCATTTTTATAGCACATGCGAATTCAAATTTGCATAGAATTGTTAACGGCATGTCCTGTTCCAGCACCCAGCAAGAGTAACTGTGAGGGTTTGGTAACAGTGTTCAGGCACCACCAACACTAAAGGCCCAATTTTTGGCACCTGTATGACAAGTACATGCAATTTCATATTTGAATGGATTTTTTAGCAACAGGGCCTGTTCCTGCTACTACAGTGTGGGAAAGCAGTTTTGGGACTGAAAAACTCAGATGGAGAGAGCCACTGCTGGGACACTGTCTTTACCGTGCTGTCTGCCAGAGTCGCCCTAAGCAACCTAAGCAGGTGGATGAGGAAGGACAACTAACAGTGTTACTGGGACTGCTGAGAGGGCCTTGCAGTCACTACTTGCTACTAGTGATGGACGAACATCGGCTGGGGAGGTTCGCGAATGCCAGCCGCAAATTTTCTCAAAAGTCCGCGAACCGCAAGTTCGCGGCTGGCCCCATTGACTTTAATGGAAGGCGAACTTTAAAAACCTTTAGGTCATATTTGCAGCCACAAAAGACGTACTAGCTGTGCACAAATAGTCCCAGCACATGGACAATGTCATAACAGAAGTTTTGCAATTGAAAAAGTTGTCCTAATTTTTTTTTTTTTTTTTTTTACAGCAAAAAATATTTTTTTTATAAATCAGCCAGAACTGACAGCAGCCGGTAAATACATTGTCTAATACATATAGGGTCCATTCACACATCTGTAAAATGAGTCCGCATCCATTCCACAATTTGGCGGAACCTTTACAGACCCATTGTTTTTCATTTCCAGTCTGAAAAAATTGGCATTCACAGGATAAAGAAGTAAGTGTCGGCCATTCCAGGCCCCAAAAATTAGCCCACATGCATTTACCTGACAGCTAAGAACTTAGTATTCTGTGGTTGAAGGTACATTAGGCATTCACATGATACAGAAGTAAGTGTCGGCCATAAAAAGGCCCCAAAAATTAGCCCACATGGGTTTAACTGACAGCAAAGAACTTCGTTTTTGATGGCTAGAGGTACAGTAGGCGTTCACAGGATACATAAGTAAGTGTTGACCGGTATAGGCTCCAAAAATTAGCTCACATGGTTTGAACTGACAGCAAAGAACTTCGTTTTTGATGGCTAGAGGTACAGTAGGCGTTCACAGTATACAGAAGTAGGTGTCGGCCTGTATAGGCTCCAAAAATTAGCTCACATGGTTTGAACTGACAGCAAAGAACTTCATTTTTAATGGCTAGAGGTACAGTAGGCGTTCACAGGATACATACTGTAAGTAAGTGTCAGCCTGAATAGGCTACAAAAAGTAGACCACATGGCTTTACCTGACAGCTAAGTACGTAGTATTCTGTGGCTGAAGGTACATTAGGCATTCACACAGCGTCAGGATGGCAGGTGGAGCCTGACTAACAGAGAGAACTCTCACCTGATGAAAGGCCGCTTTGGCAGAGCTGGATGCCGGATGGACACTAAGGTAAGTAGTCTGATAAGGACCCAGGTTCACCTGAGGTGCGGAGTCTAAGTGTTAGCTGGTTTTCACCAGAGCCCCTAGTGGTGGGGATGGACTACGCTGCAAGCTAGCACCAGGTCACGGTCTCCAGGATCACCCAGCCAGGCAGAGTGCAGGTTCTAGTCCAGAAGCGGAGAAGCAGACAAGGGATAACCAAAAGAGTAGTCAGATGAGCCAAAGGCCAGGGCGGGCAGCAAGATGCAAGGTCAAGAGGAAGCCGGGTCAAATAATAAGGAACGACAGGTACACAGGAACACAGGATCACAAAGAAGAGCTGAAGATAGCACAGCAATTACCTGGAGTGACTGCTGTGTTTAAATAGGCTGTTTTGGTGCCAATTTAGTAACCTCGAACTATTGCAAGGTAGCCTCGAACTATTGCAAGGTAGCCTCGATCTATTGCAAGGTAGCCTCAAGCTATTCTAAGGTAGCCTCTAGCTATTCTAAGGTAGCCTCTACCTAATTAAGGCGCCTCTTCGTACGTGCATGCGCATAGGCATTCGCCGGTTTGCAGCGCTAGTGCGCCTGCGCATGGCAGTGGATCCCTGACATTGCCCCCTCCTTATGGGCAACCTCCAGGTGCCCAAAAGATTCATTTTCTGAGGATGGCTGCGGAAAAAAGCCTGAATTAATTCCTGGGCATGGACATCCTGTTCGGGCTCCCAGGAATTCTCCTCTGGGCCATAGCCCTTCCATTTAACCAGGAATTGTATTTGGTTCCTCCTCCTTCTGCAGTCCAAGATAGCTTCCACCTCGAATTCCTCATCACCATCAATCACCACAGGGTCAGGAGGCCTAGAATCCCTACCCAGAAAGGGGTCAGGTAAGGCAGGCTTTAACAGAGAAATGTGAAATACAGGGCGGATTTTAAGTGAATTAGGCAAGATCAGTTCGTAGGATACCTCGTTAAGTTTCCTGTTTACTGGAAATGGCCCTATAAATTTGGGTGCCAATTTTTTCGAGGGGCGGGCCAAGCGGAGGTTATTTGTTGATAGCCAAACCTTGTACCCTGGTTGGAGGATCAGTTCACCTTTCCTCTTTTTGTTGAAGATCACCTTGTTGGCTGCCTGCGCCTTGACCATCGCTTCCTGTAGCAGTTTGCTGTTGAGATTGAGGAATTCAGCGACACTCCGAGCTGCAGGGACCATGGACTCCGAGACAACACAAGGGAAGAATGGTGGGTGGAAGCCGTAGTTGGCAAAGAATGGTGACTGGCCTGTGGCTGAGTGTTTGGCATTGTTATAGGCAAATTCCGCTAAAGGTAATATTGACACCCAGTTAGCCTGGACAAACGTGGTAAAGCACCGAATATACTGTACAAGAGTTTGATTTGTCCTCTCTGTTTGTCCATTCATCTGAGAGTGGTATGCTGATGACATGGATAGCTTGATCTTTAGGGTTTCAAACAGGGATCTTCAGAACCGGGAGGTGAATTGGACCCCTCTATCGGAAATAATGTCTGCTGGGATCCCGTGAAGCCTGATTATCTCCTTGACAAATACTTGAGCAGTCTCTGAGGCGGAGGGGGTGTTCTTTAGTGGCAGAAAGTGAGCCATCTTTGATAGGCGGTCAACCACTACAAAGATGACAGAGCAACCTTCAGATGGAGGAAGTTCAACAATGAATCCATGGAAATCATTTTCCATGGCCTATCTGGGACTGGCAGTGGTCTGAGTAGCCCCCAGGCTTTACTTCTAACCGCCTTGCTCCGGTTACAGATGGAGCATGCTTGCACATACTGTTTACAGTCCTTTTCTAGATCAGGCCACCAGAACGTGCGTTGTATCAGGTCCAGAGTCTTGTGAACCCCGAAGTGACCTGCCAAAGGGTGATCATGGCACAGGCCCAGGATCATCACTCGAGTGCTTTAAGGGACAAAAATGTTGTTTCTCTGCCATAATAGTCCATCTCGGGAAGATAATGTAATTCTGGAAGAACTATTGGGGGCTCTCAAAGACTTCCTTACTCGATCTTCTCATTAAGACTTTACAGATTCTCCACCTGCTAGCCCACCCTGCTTTACCTCATCCACCTATCTTCTCTACTGCCGCTTTATCTCACCAAAAAGCTCTGCCATGGGGATTAAACTTGTTTCTATAAATGCCCGGGGAATGAACCACCCGGCGAAACGACGCTCCCTCTGGCAGGAAACCCTCCACCTCAAGGCTGACATCATTGCAGTCCAAGAAACACACTTTCATCTCCAAGCTACCCCCAAATGTTATCACCCGAACTATATATCTTTTAAGCCTCTGCCATAGAATAAAAGAGGGGGGTCCTTCTTGCTATCCGTGACTCTGTCACATTCAGCTTAAAAGACTCCATCGTTGATCCGGACGGTCAGTATATTATCCTTGTATGTGTGATTAATAATATGCCATTAACATTGTTTTCTGTTTATGCACCCAACTCTCATAAGTGGAGATTTCTCCGCAAACTTTTGAAAACAGTCTCCTCAATACGCTCAGGTAACTTATTAATGTGTGGGGATTTCAACACAATACTCGACCCGGGCCTCAATTCATCTTTCCAATCCCCCCCCCCCCCCCCGGCAGGCATGCCTCCTTTTTATGCAGCCTCCTTGGGGATGAAAATCTATACGATGCTTGGAGATGTCTTCACTCCACCGAAAGATCCTACACATACTACTCTCCTAGCCACAATTCATATTCTCACGTGGATCTCTTTTTAGTGGACAAGCTACTGCTAGAGAGGGTATCCACTTCCTTTATACATGACATCAAGTGGTCTGACCACGCGCCCATCTCACTTCACAATGAGGAAGGTGTAGCCTTCTCCCCGGTGAGAATATGGAGATGTAACCCCACTGTGATCCAAGATCCTTCCACTCAAAAAGAGATATCCCAACACATTTAGAGTTTTTGCACCTCAATTTCCCAGCTGACACTAACACTTTCCCTTTAATAACTGGAATGCCCACAAGGCCTTTATTAGGGGCATTATTCTTAAGCTCAGCTCCCAGCTTCGCAAGGCCTACACGGCCAAACTTAACTCTATCCTGGCTGAGATTTGCGCCCTTGATGCCCATAACCAATCTACACCCTCTACTCCCCTGACAGACTAATTGTCCAAACTCTGCCACTCCCTCAGGGAACTCCTTTGCTCCCAATATGACCATGACATGCGCAGACTCAAATTGAATTACTACGCTAACAACAACAAGGCCGGTAGACATCTTGCCAGCAGAATTAAAACTCAAAAATCCAAAACTAAAATCCCCTTCATCATCAACCCTGCCACCCAAGCTAACCACACTAATCCCCAAGCTATAGCTGACACCTTTGCAGACTACTACAGCTCACTTATAATTTATCTAACAGCCCAGATACCCCCCAACCAAAGGAATCAGTCATTAATGACTTCCTAGCAAACTCAAACTTCCCTCCCTCTCCCCACTCCAACTAGAATTCCTTAATGATACAATCACTTTGGAGGAAATTGATAGCATTGTTCGAACCCTCCCTAGCGGCAAATCACCGGGACCTGATGGAATTCCTAATGAATATTTTAAAACTTTCAAAGCCTGCCTAACTCCTCATCTGCTGTCAGTCTTTCGGAAGGGACCTTGCTAGGTTCCTTTCCCAAAGAAATGCTTATAGCTCATACAGTCACCATACCCAAACCAGGGAAACCCCCCACTACACCATCCAATTTTCGCCCAATCTCCCTTTTAAACGTCAATGTTAAAATCTACGCCAAACTGGAGGGGCGTGGCGACCGCCGAGCAAGATGGCCGCATAGGTTGAGAGCTCCAGGCTGCGTCCGACTTACCAGACTTCTACGACCCATCACAGTGCCTTCATCCGCTCTGCTTGCCCTATTTCCGCTGGGAAATGACCAAAAAATGGACGGCGGCTCCCACGGTCGGCAAACTGTCCAACTTCTTCCGCCCGGCGGCTCCCAGTCCTCCGCAAAATGGTGCCGGGGACCGCTCGGCTCACCAACTGCTTCACCCTCTAGGGGCAGAGTCGCCAGCGGATGACGTCGCAGCGCCACATCCCGCCGCACGGACAGAGGATTCCATGCAGATGCTGTCGGAACGGTCCACCGACTCTTCTCCCTCCACTCCTTCTACTCACAGCCCGGCCAAATCATGCCCTAGGAGGGAAGACAGTCCTCAAGTGCCCACGATGTCCTCCATGGAGGTGAGCAACTCCAGCACCGCGCCCAGCACACCATGGGCCTACTCTCCTCCACCAGACCCATTTGCCAATCTTGTCACGACAGGACAACCTGTATCGGACACCAGCTTAAAAGAAATGTTGTCTATGCTACATTCCTCCATGCAGGCCAACATCCTAGCATCCATTTCTTACTGCCACAAGGAATTGCACGGCATGGGGGACAGAGTTAATGCTGTAGAGCACAGAATGGAGGAATTCATTGTGTCCTACAACACTCTTGTAGACACTCATACATCTCAACAAGATGACGTTCGTCATATCCAAGCCAAGTTAGCAGATCTTGAAGACAGGTCGAGGCGTAATAACCTCAAGATCCGAGGCATACCTGAATCCATTCAACCGGCCCAACTACCTCTTTTTGTGAAAGACCTGTTCCAGAAAGCAGTGCCTGAACTTTCTAACGCAGACCTTACAATAGATTGCATACACAGAATCCCCAAACCCTCATTTCTCCCACAAGAGATCCCCCGGGATGTATTATTGAGGGTTCATTTCTTCCAAGCAAAGGAAAGGATCCTAGAAGCCTTTAGACGAAAAGATCACCTCCCTGAACAAGCTGTATCCCTGCAAGTCATGCCGGACTACTCCCAATACACCCTTCAACTTAGGAGGAACCTCAACTCCATTACCAAGGCCCTGAGAAACAACAAAATAATGTATAAATGGAAGTATCCTGCTGTAAGATTCTGGTACCTTTGGTACCCTTATTGCCCATTTTCCTTTTCATATTGCATCCCACCTTTTTAGTTAGGTGGAACGCATATACCTTTAAGCCGTATGACATCATCACTGAGCGCCGCTCTGAGCGGCTATTTCAATCGCCGGCTTTCTCTCTCAGGGTGTTCATTCAAGCCGCCAGTATACAGCTATGCCTGACGCTACCTGGACTTGTATCTCGCTACCTGTTCTTGTGCTTCACTTTCTGATCTTGTATCTCGCTACCTGATCTAACCGCAGGCTTACAAGCCTTGTCTTATGCTGCCGGAGCCTCCAGCTATTCTCTTTACCTGGAACAGACCGGAACCTCGATACTGATCCCGTATCTCGCTACCGGATCACTCCCTCACTACCGGACCCCTCTACTTACTAACCTTACTAGTGATAAGTACCCCACAGGGGATTCCTCCATAACTAACTTACACTATATACTTCTGCACATTAAGGACTGTTACTATCTATGCATTACTAATTCTATCATCTGCACTGTTACATAGATTGCTAGCTCTTGAGTCTACTACCATCTATCCTTGCACTGGGTTAGTCTCTCCTGTATATCATCTGCTGTCCTTACCACCTATTACCATACATGATTACTAACCTATCTGCATCCTACCTATTACCGTCTACTAATCTCCTGAACATTACTATCAAGTGCTTATCATTGCTATCACTGCTCACACCTGTCCCTTCAGCACATCACCTCTATACTGTCATATACATCCTATCACTCCAGGAACATCTTATTGAGTGTGTGTATATCTGTATGCTGAAGCAGGCGGGTCCACAGTGATGAGTCTGGAGAGTTGGATCTGGTAATTCAACACATCTCTACATGACTACTGAGTGGAGATTCTGCAGCTGCAAATCCAGCTTACTATAAAAACGCAGGAGCGTTACAGATTGAACGAACCCAAAAAATGGATTCAGCAGAATTACCCACTCAAGTGATACAATTAACACAAAAAGTAAATACATTAATACTTGCTCTTACTGAAGTAAAAGATGAAAATCAGACTCTGAGACAGCAGATAACCCGTCTTTCACAGCTTACTGCTGCTCAGCCCCCTGAACCTAAAATAAACCCTCCTCTAGTGTTTACAGGTGATCGGAAAAAATTTTGTGAATTCAAAAACGCATGTCAAATGCTTTTTTTGCTAAAACCTCATACTTACCCTACTGATCAAATTAAAGTCTGTACCACTATCTCATATTTAACGGGTGATCCACGGGCCTGGGCAGACTCTCTCTTTGAGAAAGATGATCCTCTTCTCAACTCCTATACCTTATTTCTAGCGGAACTCGCTAGCTTATATGAAGACCCCAATAGGCAGAGTACTGCTGATATCCAATTGAGGGCTTTAAAACAAGGAAGGAGACCTGTTGAAGACTTTGTAGCAGAGTTCAAAAGATGGACCCTTGATTCAGGGTGGAATGATACATCTCTGCGAACTCAGTTCAGGCTCGGGTTGTCAGAAGCCGTTAAAGACGAGCTCGCCCGAGCGGATTTACCTGGCACTTTAGATGCCTTAATACAATTTAGTATCAACATTGACAGGCGACTGCGAGAAAGAAAGGCTGAGAAAATGGGAATGCCATTGTCCAGTCCTTCTCGGATTTCGGCTGTTGACCCTACTCCTATGGAGGTAGGAACCATACGCCCACCTTTATCGACCACTGAACGAGCCAGGAGAAGATCCAGAAATCTCTGCATGTACTGCGCATCCCCGGATCATTTGATAAGCGTCTGTCCCCTTGTCCGCAAAAAAGAGGGTGAGTGTTCACATGTCTTACTAGGGAGATTAACCACTTCCTTTTCTAATCCCTACCTCTTTGTTCATTTGACATTGCAGTGGGACCAGACTAGGATCACCACCAAGGCTATGATCGACACAGGATCTTGTGGGAACTATATCGATACACGTTTTGTTACTTTAAATAAAATACCTATTATTTCAAAACCTAAACCTGTCTCTGTTAGTTTCATTAACGGTATTCCGTTATCTTCTGGTCCAATCACCAATCAGACACAAGCACTCCTTGTCACTGCTAACGAGTCTCATATGGAGACCACCACTTTTGATGTACTACCTTCACCACATTTTCCCATTATTTTGGGATTTCCCTGGTTACACATACATCAACCAACCATAGATTGGAAAACACGGATTCTAACCTTTCCTTCTCACTATTGCGAGATCACGTGTAACCTCCCATCTTATGGAAAGATCCTGTCTGTGGTGTCAGTTGAGATTACACCACTATGCTATCAGGATCTGTCCGAAGTCTTCCTTGAGAAAAATGCTCAAGTGTTGCCTCCCCATAGGGACTTTGATTGTTCTATCGATCTACTCCCTAATAGCAAATTGCCTTTCGGCCATGTTTATCCTCTTTCACAGGATGAACTTTCTCATCTCAAGGAATACTTGGATGAGAATTTGGCGAAAGGGTTCATCAGACCCTCTACTTCTTCCACAGCTGCAGGACTTTTCTTTGTCCGCAATAAGGATTCAAGTCTTAGGCCTGTTATTGACTATAGGCAACTAAATACCATTACGATAAAGGATCGTTATCCTTTACCGCTCATTCCTGAACTCATTGAACAAGTGCGTGGGGCTACTTACTTTTCTAAATTGGACCTAAAAGGGGCATACAACCTAATCCGAATCCGTGACGGAGATGAGTGGAAGACAGCATTCAGAACCAGATACGGATTATTCGAATATCTTGTGATGCCTTTCGGGTTGTGTAATGCTCCCGCAGCTTTTCAAAGATTCATAAATGACATCTTCAGAGACTTACTTGATGTCTGTGTTGTGGGATATATATGGACGATATACTTATCTATTCTCGATCTTTGTCTGAACATATAAAACATGTAAGACTTGTGTTATCCAGATTACTCGCACACAACCTATACGTGAAATTAAAAAAATGCCTATTTCATAAAGAAGAAATACTATTCCTAGGATACATCATATCTAAAACCGGAATCAAGATGGATATGAGCAAGATATCGTGTATTCTGGATTGGCCTATACCAACAACGCGTAAGGCATTACAGTGATTCCTCGGATTTTCAAACTTCTATAGGAAGTTCATCAAGAACTTCTCTGCTATTGTGAGACCTCTCACACAACTTACAAGTATAAAGAAACCATTCAAATGGTCAGAAGAAGCAAATGGAGCTTTCCGCTTGTTAAAATCAAGCTTTACTTCTGCTCCCATACTACGCCATCCAGACCCATCCCTCCAATATATTCTGGAGGTAGATGCGTCAAACATGGCAGTAGGAGCAGTTCTCTCCCAACGACCAACAAACACTTCACCACTCCACCCAGTTGCTTTTTTCTCTAAATCACTAAGCAGCCCAGAGGTGAATTACCCAGTGGGTGAAAAAGAGTTGCTTGCCATAAAACTGGCACTAGAGAATTGGCGATATTTACTTGAAGGTACCCGATTACCAATACTCATATATACAGATCATAAAAATCTTCAATACCTTCAGACTAACAAAACTCTTTCCCACCGGCAGGTACGATGGTCATTATTCTTCCTAAGATTCAACTTCCTAGTGACCTACACACCTGCAGACAAAAACAAAAAAGCGGATGCGCTATCACGATTAACCGAAGATAACTGCGCTGAAGTTCCTTCTATTCCTATAATACCCTATGAACGTATTATTGGTGTCGTTCGTTCCCTGAAGGAAGAGATTTTGCACAGTATAGGATTGGATTCACCTCCACCACAACTAACTACTGATGCAGAAGGCTTCCTCTACTACAACGACAAACTCTACATACCCACTACTATGCGCACCAAGATCTTGGAATTGTCACATGATGTGCCTATGGCAGAACATATGGGTATGACTAAGACCCTTAATTTGCTTACCAGGCAGTTTTGGTGGCCTGATATGAAGACGTCTGTACAAAAATTTGTTTCTTCATGTGACATCTGTGCAAGGTCCAAAATTGACACTACAAAACCATCTGGTCTACTCTGCAGTCTACCAATACCCCAGGTTCCATGGGAAGTTGTGTCCTTAGACTTTATAGTAGAACTACCACCTTCCAAAGGATTTAACACCATTCTAGTGTCAGTGGACCATCTGACAAAGATGGCACATTTCATTTCTATTCGCAGACTACCTTCATCTAAGCAAACAGCGGAATTACTAATGAAACATGTGTTCAAGTTACATGGAATTCCAAAGACTCTTTTATCCGACCGTGGTTCACAGTTCATCTCCAAGTTTTGGCAAGCTCTATGTCACATACTATGGATTGAGCGAAAGCTCACTTCTCCTTACCACCCTCAGACCAACGGACAGACTGAAAGAGTCAACCAGTGCATTGAACAATATCTACGTTGCTACACCTCGTACCTACAGGATGATTGGGTGGACCTCCTCCCTCTGGCGGAATTTGCTTTTAACAACGCAACCCACAGTACTACTAAGCAAAGTCCATTCTACTTAAACTATGGGTTTCATCCCACACTTCTTCCACCACGCATCCTACCATCAAGTAACCCAGTAGCCTCGGATTATCTTACCCAAATAAAAGACTCTCTGGGTTTACTTAATACCACCATCTCACATGCTCACAGTCAACAAAAAAGGTACTATGACCTTCGTAGAAGACCTTCTCCTCAATATGCTATTGGGGACCTTGTTTGGCTATCGACGAAAAATTTAAGGTTAAAGATCCCTAGCAAAAAGCTTGGACCTTTATTTCTAGGACCCTTCCCAATTAAGAAACTCATTGGAAAAGCTGCAGTACAACTCACTTTACCGGCAGATCTCAGAATACATCCCACCTTTCATGTGTCGCTACTGAAACCACATGTTCCTAACCAAGGAATAAGGCCTACCATCTTACCTCCACCTCCAAAATAAGTTGAAGGCGGAGAAGAATTTGAGATTAGGGAGATTTTGGATTCTCGTATCCACAGAGGAAGACTCCAATATCTCATAAGATGGAAGAACTATGGACCCCAAGACGACACCTGGTTGGATACTTCTGATGTTCACGCACCTAGGCTTATACGAAGGTTTCACTCTAAATACCCGGAGAAACCATTGCTATAGGCCTTCCGGAGCCAGCCTTAAGGGGGGGGGGGGGGTATTGTAAGATTCTGGTACCTTTGGTACCCTTATTGCCCATTTTCCTTTTCATATTGCGTCCCACCTTTTTAGTTAGGTGGAACGCATATACCTTTAAGCCGTATGACATCATCACTGAGCGCCGCTCTGAGCGGCTATTTCAATCGCCGGCTTTCTCTCTCAGGGTGTTCGATCAAGCCGCCAGTATATAGCTATGCCTGACGCTACCTGGACTTGTATCTCGCTACCTGTTCTTGTGCTTCACTTTCTGATCTTGTATCTCGCTACCTGATCTAACCGCATGCTTACAAGCCTTGTCTTATGCTGCCGGAGCCTCCAGCTATTCTCTTTACCTGGACCAGACCGGAACCTCGATACTGATCCCGTATCTCGCTACCGGATCACTCCCTCACTACCGGACCCCTCTACTTACTAACCTTACTAGTGATAAGTACCCCACAGGGGATTCCTCCATAACTAACTTACACTATCTACTTCTGCACATTAAGGACTGTTACTATCTATGCATTACTAATTCTATCATCTGCACTGTTACATAGATTGCTAGCTCTTGAGTCTACTACCATCTATCCTTGCACTGGGTTAGTCTCTCCTGTATATCATCTGCTGTCCTTACCACCTATTACCATACATGATTACTAACCTATCTTCATCCTACCTATTACCGTCTACTACTCTCCTGAACATTACTATCAAGTGCTTATCATTGCTATCACTGCTCACACCTGTCCCTTCAGCACATCACCTCTATACTGTCATATACATCCTATCACTCCAGGAACATCTTATTGAGTGTGTGTATATCTGTATGCTGAAGCAGGCGGGTCCACAGTGATGAGTCTGGAGAGTTGGATCTGGTAATTCAACACATCTCTACTGAGTGGAGATTCTGCAGCTGCAAATCCAGCTTACTATAAAAACGCAGGAGCGTTACACCTGCTAAATTGTGTGTAACCCACCAAGGCTCCACTTCTCTAATAGTCAACATGGACCAAGGCATCCACCTTCTCCGTCAATGGAACATCATCCCTGACTCGACGGACCAGCAACAACCAAACATGGAATCAAGACCCCATCAACACCAACAAGAATGGCAAGTCGTCTCCAGACCCTCCAGGTCCTCAAACCGCAACAAATGAAGGTGGCTATGTGAACTTTAGCCGGACGCACCTGGCCTCCTACCTTCGGTAGCACCCACCACCGTGCTCCTTACCCCACCGACCTCGCAGTTCATGCTGCCCACCTGGCCCAACAGGGCCATGCCTTTTTATCTTTTTCGTGTTTTTTGTATGTCTTTTTTTTTCTTTTCTCTCTTTTTTTCATATAACAGAACAGGACTTTTCGTCGGACTTTGGAACACCCCACTACTGCTACGTCCAGACGCTGCTTACCGTCTCAAACCAGCCGGACTTCCGACTCGTATCCAGCTGCACTTTTATTCTTCCTCTGTTGGACAGACTACATGCGGACACTTCGACCCTTTCAGACACTTACACTATGTGTGTCAGCCAGGTACCACTTGCTCACCTCCACTATGCTCACTCCTACTCACAGGCGAGTAGGCGTTTTTCCCTCAGCCTCTGGTTGTCTCCCTGATATCGTACCTCTATTAGCGTTGTTATGTCTCTAAATTTGTTGTCCCTTAATGTTAAGGGCTTAAACCATCCGGTGAAGCGCTTTTCCATGTGGAAAGAAGCAAATTCCCACAAAGCGGATATTCTGGCCATACAGGAAACGCACTTTAAACAAGGGCATGCCCCCAAGTGTACACACCAGAATTTTCCCCATGTCTTCCAGGCTTCAGCTTCGGAAAAAAAGAGAGGTGTATTGATAGCTATCCGTGACTCGGTGTCCTTCACCTACTCTAAGGTTGTGCAGGACGTTGAGGGACGATACCTTATCAATAATTTTACCATTGATGGCAGTATGTACACTATAGTTAATGTTTATGCTCCTAATGTGCACCAACTGCGGTTCTTGCGTAAACTCTGTTGTAAGGTTAATAAGCTTAAAACGGGCAGGTTGATTATGTGTGGGGACTTTAACCTGGTGGCGAACCACGCCGTGGACGCATCCTCCAGAGGGAAATCATTAGCACCCACTCTAGCATCCCTTATTCACTCGGAGGGGCTCCACGACGTGTGGCGTTACCAACACACAGAGGAAAAAGATTACTCCTTCTTCTCGGCAAGTCACAACACTTACTCAAGGATCGACATGTTCCTGGTGGACACTTCCATTGTCCCCCATTACTTGGTCAGACCATGCTGCCATTCATATGTCCTTGTCAGTAAAGCCTATCTCCCGACCACGTTTATCTGGAGATGCAACAACTCCATTCTTTCTGATCCAGAATCCCTTAAATCCCTACAATCCCAATTACGCTAATTTTTCTGTGACAATGCAACTCCGGGCATAGACCCCTTCATACTGTGGAATGCCCACAAAGCGTTCGCTAGGGGTTTACTCATCCAACTAGGCTCCAGACTAAAGAAAAAATTTCAACTCAGATTCACCGAGCTTACCACACAAATTAAAGAACTAGATGATATCAACAAAAGGACTCCCTCTACCACAAATGCTGCCCGATTGTCCACCCTCCGACTAGACCTTCGCAGACTTCTGACAGATAACCACGACAACATGATGGCGTGCCTTCGCCTAGGATACTATACATCCCATAACAAGGCCGGAACATTTTTGGCATCCAGACTTAAAGCTAAAAGAACCAAAACCAAAATTGACCATATCTTTCACCCGCATACTAATCAAAAACTGACGCATCCCCAGAAAATAGCTGACGCCTTTGCAGATTACTATAACACCCTTTATAACCTGAACTCTGACCCCACCACTCCCCAACCTACGGACGCAGACATACAAGCGTTCCTCCAACACCTAAAATTACCCACTATTTCTGCTGAAGCTCTATCCCTTTTGAACAGGCCCTTTACGCCCCAGGAATTGACCAAAACATTTCACTCCCTTCCCATGATTAAATCGTGGGGCCCCGACGGTATGACGAATGAATATTATCGTTAACTTCAAGATATACTTTCACCCCACCTACTTAAAGTCTTCTCTGAGGCATCAGCGCAAGGCCATTTTGTGCGTGAAATGCTTCAAGCTAATATAACCACTCTCCCTAAACCTGGCAAACCCCCTACCACGCCAGCTAATTTTAGGCCGAATTCTCTCCTAAACAACGATGTAAAGCTATATGCTAAACTCATAGCCAACCGCCTAGCGCAGATATTACCATCCCTGCTTGGGTGCGACCAGATGGGGTTCGTCAGGGGTCGTCAGGCACCGGACGCTACTAGACATGTTCTCAACCTGTTGCACTACGCCGAAAAAACTAAGACGCCTTCTCTGCTTCTTTCCATAGATGCAGAGAAGGCGTTTGATCGTATTCATTGGGGATATATGAGGGCGGCCCTACAGAAATTTGGGTTCTCAGGACCGATATTATCGTCTATATTGGCCCTCTACTCCACACCATCGGCTAAACTGTTATCGGCTGGAACACTGTCCAAGTCATTTTCCATCACAAATGGTACGCGTCAGGGTTGCCTGTTGTCACCCCTCATTTTTAATTTGCTGATCGAACCTTTGGCTGAATCATTTAGAACTAATCCCATGATTTTGGGTTTCAAATTGGGTCACACCAAACATGTTATTACGCTATTTTCTGACGACGTCATTCTCAGCTTGACGAACCCTGTCGTGTCCCTCCCAACAGTACACCAGATACTTCAAGACTTTAGCCGTGTTTCTTATTACAAGGTCAATTTCGGTAAATCTGTCATTCTCAACATGAATATCCACCCCTCCACACTTCATCACCTTCAAGCGCTATTACTCTATACGTGGACCTCGCAGTCCCTGCAATACCTTGGCATTCAAGTATCATTCCCGACCTCTAACCTTCTCTCCTCCAACCTAAAGCCTCTGATCTCCTCCATTTCCACTGACTTAGATAAACTTAGGTCTTCGAAACTTTCCTGAGCTGGCAGAATAGCCTCCTTCAAAATGCTGTGTCTCGAAAATTCTTTACATTTTCCGCACATTCCCGGTACCTATCACGAGGAAATACCTAGATCCCCTCTCTAAATTGCTCAGGGCATTTGTATGGCAGAAAAAGAGAGCGAGATGCGCGTACTCTCACATGATCCGTCATAAACTAGTGGGTGGTTTGGGACTGCCAGATATTATGGACTACTACCATGCAGCTAGATTAGCACAACTTAAACACTGGTTTACCAACCTGCAATCCCTTCCTTGGCTCCCCATTGAAGCCTCGTTATCTAGCACGCCTGATCTTAGTCTATTGCTGCTAGCAGACATATGGAAACCCCTTAACCTATCCACCTTACCGATCACAACCCAAGCCTCTATTCAGTCTTGGAGACTTCTCCGTACACATCTCCCACACGTTAAACCTACCGTGCAGATTCCCCTTCCAATATCTGTATTAAATGTATTACTCCCGTACTCCTCCACTGCCCACTTCCTGTCCGCAGGTATACTTAATGTCTTGCAACTTTATCGTAACAACTCTCTCAGACGATTTACAGACCTTCGGTAAGAATTTGCACTCCCTACACGAGCTGCCTATGTATATAATGGTATATCTAGTTTCCTGCGAAAATTCCCTCCCCCTGACATCCACCTCCCTGAATCAATATGGAAGTTCCTCACGGACCCTACATCCCCAATCAAGGGATTCTCTCTCTTTTACAACCTTTTTGGACAGAAAACTCAGTTTTTGAAGACCTCACACATGATCAAGTGGGAGGGGGAACTTCAACTATTTTTCTCCGACTTACAATAGAAACTAGCTATCTGTTCCTCTCATAGTACTACCCAATGCGTTAACCACTGGGAGCAGACGCAAAAACTCATTACTCGATGGTACCTCACACCTTACCGCCTCTCCAAAATTTACCCTACTCACAGTCCACTTTGCTGGCGCAATTGTGACCAACCTGGTACAATTCTACATGTTTTCTGGTCCTGTTTAGGACTGACTAGTTTTTGGAGAAAGGTATTTGAATTTCTGTCCAATCTCACTGGAATCCTGCTTAAACCTAACCCGTCCATGGCCCTTCTCTCATTGGGGCTGGAAACTACCCCCCCCGACATGAGAACAGTATATTGTCATGTACTTACAGCTGCCAGAACGTCCATAGCGAGGCATTAGAGACAGCCAGTGGCACCATCTCATCTGGAGGTGGTGAAACTGGTCAATCTCCAGTACTCTATGGAAAAAGCCTACGCATATTCAGTTTCCCGGGGAGCCCGATTCCATAGGGACTGGCACATATGGACCCACAGTCGTTACTACACCCCTACTACATGAGGGTTCTCTACGTATAATTTACTGTGAACTAACTACCCAAGTGTCACCACATTCTTTGTTTTGATGATGGTATGCTCTGTCTGACATTTCTGAATGTTACACAATGTTGTTGTTGTTTACAACCCGTTCTTTTTTACTTTACTCCTGCATAACCTGTTCGCGTTCTGTATTTTGTTGTATGACTTATCGTTACAATTACCATATGACATTGTTCTTGTATGTCTTATATGTATGCTTTAAAACCAATAAATATTATTGAAAGTAAAAATCTACGCCAAACTGTTAACCAAAAGACTGCAAGATGTGCTGCCTTCCTTGGTGAGACCCGACCAGTCAGGATTCATGAAGGGCCGCCAAGCCTCGGATGCCACCAGATGCATGATCAACATTATCCATCATGAGAAATGCAGTAGATCGCCTTCTATGCTTCTCACCATTGACGCAGAGAAGGCGTTTGACAGAGTGCATTGGTCTATATCTGTTGGCAACACTCTGGAATTTTGGCTTCCAGGGATCAATCCTGTCAGCCATTCTAGCACTTTATTCCCATCCCAGCTGTCTAAACAGTTTGCTATCACAAATGAGACCCGACAGGGTTGCCCCCTCTCCCCTTCTATCTTCAATCTGACCATTGAACCCCTGGCAGAAGCCATCCGCTCCCAACCACACATATCGGGTTTCAAACTACACCGGCGATCCCATGTCATTAACTTGTTTGCAGATGACATCATCTTATCTCTGACTAATCTGACAATCTCACTCCCGTTTGCTCATGAGTTACTCAACCATTTCAACATCATATCCTTCTACAAAATCAACTTCTCCAAATCCCTAATCCTTAATCTGGGGTTAGCCCCCCTGCGAAAGCACTATTAGAATCCTCTGTACCATACTCTTGGACAGATCAACACATTCCATACTTGGGTCTTTCCCTTACCAACATAATAGAAAAATTAGCTGACATAAATGTAAAACAACTGCTACAGCAAATCTGCCAAGACCTCGCACACATTGCTGAATTTGAAATCTCGTGGGTAGGTAGAATCGCCTCTTTTTAAAATGAAAGTGCTCCCGAAAATTCTGTACATGTTCCATACTCTCCCGGTCCCACTTAAAACCTCCCATCTAGTCAATATATCTAGGTGTCTCAAACAATTCCTTTGGCAGGGTAAAAGAGCACACTGCTCCCATAGGCATCTCATCCTACACAAAATCTGGAGGTTAAGGCCTTCCTGACTTAGCCGCTTTATTAGCACAGCTGTAAATCTGGTTTAGAAACACAACATCATCTTGCTGGGTAGACTTAGAAACTGCTTGCTCCCACACTAATGATATCTCTCTTTTATTGCTTGCAGATTTGTGGAGGTCTCTTAACTTATCTACCCTCCCTCTGCCCACTCATGCCTTCATCAAGGCATGGAGAACACTCCTCCACCAATCCCAAACTGACCCCACCTTTACATCACTCAAATTACTGATAGGAATCTTTGAAATTCTGATCCCCAGTCTCTCAGTCCGTTCTCTGGAGGAGATGGGTTTAATCTGGGTCACTGACCTACTAATGGGTGACTCCCTTTAAAACTTTCACATTACTGTCCTCACAATATGACCTCCCCAGACACTCCCGCATTATAGCTGAAATAACAGGTGTAATTGGTAAACCCAACCCGACCCTGGCCATCTTATTGCTTGGTATTGATTCCTTCCCGCCTTCATTCAGAACCATAGTTTCCCATATACTAATCACTACTAAATTGGTCATAGCCAGGCACTGGAGAAGCACTCTACCCCCAAACCCTTCGGAGGTGCTCATCCAGGTTCAACTGAATTTCCAGTATGAATGCCTCTTCGCACTTAGATCCTCATCGTATGCCTCTTTTGAAAAACGTTGGAAGCCATGGGTTGACTGGTACAGATAGACGCCTGTTGGCTCATATTTAACACCAATCATAATTTCTCAGCTTTTCACCCCGGTTGATATTAAGTCCACGGTCATCTGTCCTGATATTTTTCTTACTTGTTCTTCCAACACACCCTCCTACTAATGAGCATAACCATACCTTACTCTTACCCTAATGTCACATCGATGTACGCATGGTATTTCCCTTTTCTACTGTTGTTCAAATCCAACGTTATCATTTATTTACATTGATTTTGTATGTTCCAGTATTCATTCATGCATGATTGTTTGTACTATTTTACCTTACATTTGTTATCCTGCTGCTGCGTCCGCTATCATTTGTTAATCACTTGTTTTTCAAAAATTAATAATTATTTGACATAATATTGAATAAAAAATGTATGAAAACAATGTTATTTAATTTCATAATTTTCCCAAAAAATTGTGACAAAAAATTACAACTTCAAAATAATCACCATGTCGCTTACTAAATACCTTGAACTGTATTCTTTCCAAAAAAGGGTAGTTTGAAGTGTATTTGTACTGTCCTAACATTTTAGGGCCTCAAGAACTGAGATGAGGCTGCCAGTAAATGGGGATTGATCGATTTTACAAATATACATACCACACAGACTAAATATTTTACACTGATTTGGGTTATTTTTACTAAAAAATAATTGATGGTTTGGGTGGTAATTAACAAACTCTGAAAGCTGTATATTAAAAATGAAAGAAAAAGTGAAAGATTGCAAAAATGAATTTCTTGCCTCAAGAGGGCCCTTGTCACGTACCTGGCGGGTGGAGCCTGAATATGCTAAGGAAGGCCTCTCTTACACCTTTGACTCGGGGCCCCTGGTAGTGTAAACAGAAGGCATGAGAGTACAGAGTCACACGAGTGCCTGATGGTGTGCTGGTGCTGGTTGATGGCAGAGTAGGACGTCAGGTGGCCACAGAACTCCAGTGAAGAGAAGGCAGCGGGTGTGACTGGGAGCTTCCAGAAACTGAAAGTAAGCAGAGTTAAACAAGCCGGGTCATACACAGGAAGAGCAGATCAGATGAAATCGGTGGTGCAGAAGGATGGTCAAAGTCAAGCCAAGGTCGATGCAGGCAGGAGGCAGGGGTGGTCAAGAGCAAGCCGGGTCGGTATTTCACAGGTGGAGACAGGTAGCAGAAGCAGGAACAACAGGGGAAGCTGAAGACGAGACCGCACTGAACCTGTGTGCTGATCCAGCTTAAATAGTGCTCTTTCTTGATGAGAAGGGTGGAGCCGGGATTAGCCTGTGAGTTTTAACTCATCCTCTGCCAGAGCCTTTCTGACATGGCCCCCCCCAATGGGCAGCCTCCGGATGCCCAACTGGGCCATTCTTCCTGGGTGGGCCCGGTTGAAAGCCTGGATGAGTCTTCTGGCATGGATGTTTTCTTCAGGTTCCCAGGAATTGTCTTCAGGACCATACCCCTTCCATTTAATCAGGTACTGCCCCCACATATTTCCTACAGTCTTCCTGCAAATGGGGCCACCAAAATGTACGGAGTACTAATTCGGCTGTTTTGCTGGCCCCAAAATGTCCTGCCAACGCATGGTCGTGGCACAGGTTCAGAACAGAAATGGGTACACCTTCCGGTACAAAGATCTTGTCCTGGTGCCATAATAGATCATCCCTGGTTTGTAAAGGTGTCTCAGGGGGCAAGGGAATTCCTACAGAAGCCTGCTTGATTTGAGAAATGAAGTCTTCCTGAAACAGGAGGAAATTTCTGGGAGATAGAATGGTGTCCGGGAGATCAGTTTCTTCAGATTCTGCGAATATTCGGGAGAGAGCATCTGGTTTAGTATTTTTTGACGCAGGTCTGTATGTTATGTGGAAGCAGGATCTCGCAAAGAACAATGCCCACCTGGATTGACGTGGCCTCAGGAGTTTTGCTGTCCTTAAATATTCAAGGTTCTTATGATCTGTAAAAAAAAGAATAGGTTGAGCTGCCCCTTCCAGAAGATATCTCCACTCCTCCAATGCTGCCTTAATCGCTAGGAGCTCACGATCCCCCACATCATGGTTTCTCTCGGCTAGAGAGAGTTTACGGGAAAAAAACGCAACTGGATGCAGAAGGCCCTTGGTTCCTTGGCGCTGGGAGAGCACTGCCCCTACTGCCGTTTCTGAAGCATCAACCTCCAGAACATATGGTAGAGCCGGGTCAGGATGCTTAAGAATGGATGCTGACGTGAATAATTGTTTGAGTTTTTCAAAGGCAGACTGGGCCTCCACAGTCCAGGAGAACTTGTTGCCCTGTTTGGTTAATTGGGTAATAGGGGAAATGATGGTTGAAAATCCTCTGATGAATCTTCGATAGAAGTTTGCAAAACCGACTGCTCTATGAAGGTCATTACAGGGCCAGGGGGGAGGGGCCTTCTAATGGCGCTGGAAGGAAGGGTTTGCTAGTTTCCAGGACGCACCCGTCCAGTATGCAGTATGGTGCCGACTCGCTCTCCCCTCCCGCCTACCTGAGAACCCCCGCTGGTCTAACCCAATTCGTATCCCCCCTGCCGGACATTCCCACCTGCTAGCTGTGCCCAAACACCTGCGAAGCACTCCGACGCCGCTGGAGGATGGACCGAGGGCGACACGCCAAAAGCAGCGGCAGGAGACCAGGAGGAAGAGCCGCAGAGACGCCGGGAGGTCACGTGTCCCCGGCGGTCAGCGAGAGAAGACACTGATGGTCTACCTCTCCGGAGCAGAGCGGAGGGATGCATCGGCTGAGTGTCTGCGAGGTCTGAAGCCACAGCGTAAACTGACAAGGAAGCCAGGAAGCCGGGAGAGGGCAGAGGGGATTTACCCCCCCCCCCATTGTGGAAAAAATTTTACGATAAGAATCAAAGTGAATATCAAACTGTCAGTAGAAAGTGTTTCAGGGAATTTCTTGCTTGCATGACACAAGTTAATTATGTGGAAGACACTGTCTGAGGATTTGTAAAGGTGTATATGGCTATTGGTGGAGAAGCTGCTTAGTACTTTGTCTCTGGACACTTGGACATTTGAAAGTTGCGCTGAGTTTATAAGTACTAGGCAGAGGCAAAACCAGGGGAGGAACAAAAAAAAAAAACTATCAAGCAACTGAAATAAACAACCCAAATATTTTCCTATATACGTGGGGGGAAGCAGGGTTAAGGAGGCAGACCGTTTAAAAGTGAAAAATAGACCTGTAAAAGATGGAGGAGGAAAATTACCAAAATTAAGTACCAGTCCATAACTAAAAAATACATGACCCCTGAAGCAACGGGGGAAAACAGCAAAAAGCAAACACCAACAAAACCAAAACAAAATAACGAAAGCAGCAAAAAGACCCGCAATCAGAAAACAACAGAGATTAGCGAAGGGAATACCTCGGGACAGATGGACAAGGTGTCTGTACTCAAGACCCAGATATAGGAGGAGATGAAGTGTTAAGTGTTAAAGATCAACTCCCCACAAGAAGAAATAAGGGAACTGTTCTCAAATTTAGAAAAGTCCATTAAAAAAGAAATGCCAATTCTACATGGAGATTTAGGACAAATGTTGAAGAGAGTGGAGGAAGTAGAAGAAAAAACAGAAAGCCAAGGAAAAGCACTGAAATCATACAAGGAAGAAATAAGGAAACACAAATAGCCCAAAGAAACATACTCTACAAATTAAAAGATCAGGAAAACAGAGACAGAAGGCAAAACTTAAGAATGAGAGGATTACCAGAAAATGGGAAAGAAGAAAACCTAGAAGAAAAGTTGGAAGCAGTGTTCAACCCCTTATTAGAAAGAGAAATAACAAAAAAAAAATAGGAATGGAAAGAATCCATAGAATCAGGAAACCACAAATCTCACCAAAAGAGTCTCCAAGAGATGTTATAGCAAGATTTCACAGTTATGAAATAAGAGCTAAGATTTGGGAAAAATTAAAAAGCCGACCTCCTCTGAAATATAAAGATGTAGATATACAAGTTTATGCTGATCTATCACAGGAGACAGTGGCAAGGAAACGGACGCTGAAGCCAGTGGTGGATCTACTGAAGCAAAGGAATATCTTTTACTTCTGGGGATTCCCGGCTTGATTGGGAGTCAGAAAAGAAGGGAAGACAATAATATTGAGATTCCCAGAAGAATTGGAAGAGTTCTGTGAAAATCTGAAAATCCCTAAACCGGCAATCCCTGTTTGGCCAACTCTTTGGGAGACAAGAGGAGAGCAAGAAGAAGATCAGTGGTATCTGAAAACAAAGAAGAAATAATACAGACAAGGAGATCGAACACTGCAGAGGATAGGGGACAGGGGAGAGACCGGCGGGGGGGGGGGGGAAGACGGGAGAAGAGTCTTGAAGAGAACTGGATGGGACGCTGGAGTACTGGGTAATCTCAACCACCTAGGGTTCCAAGGGAGAGGAGAGGGGAACCAGGTGTACAGGTGCAGAGCACCACCCCAGGGGAAATGTTGATACAAGGAGGGAGGTAGTGGATCGACTGGTAAGGCCCAGGGGGAGAGGGCCAAAAACCCACGGGTACACATCCCAAGGGAGGGAGGGGGGAGAGGGGAGGGAGGGGGGGAGGGTAAATCACAGTCTAATGTATCCACTCCATTATTATTTGAGATAAGTTTGATGGAAAGAGCAATTTACACATTAATGTATCCACTCCATTTCATCTTTTTTGGGTAAGATAGATCTTCCTCTGTTCTCCGGGGAAGAAAGTAATGCCTCTTTTTAATTATAGATAATGACAGAGATTAGTTATGTAACGTATAACATAAGAGGACTGAACTCCCCGAGAAGAGACAGAAAATCCTGAAAGAGATTAAAAATATGGGAGCTGACCTAATTTTCCTACAGGAAACTCACATACTACATTCTTCTAATATTAGACTGTACTCCAAAGATCACCCTACGTGGTACTACTCTTATTCTACAACAAAAAAATCAAAAGGAGTGGCAGTTGGGTTCGCCAGAGGAACTCACTTTGACTTAGAAGACAGGATGGTAGATCATGAGGGAAGATCCCTTTTCTTGAAAGGGAAACTTAATTTTAAGGATGTGACTCTGGTAAATGTGTATTGCCCAAATGACAAACCTATGGGATATCTTGGGAAAATTCTAGATAAGTTAATAGAATTTAGAAAAGGGAGAGTGATATTAGCGGGCGATTTCAATTGTTGTCTTGACCCAGAAGTTGATTGTACGTCAGCTGTACAGAGGAGTAGAGCAACACATCTGAAAATGATGAAAAAGAAGCTATTTCAATGTCAATTATTGGACATTTGGAGGGTGCTTCATCCGAAAGAACGTGACTATACGTTCTACTCCTCTGTACACAAAATTCACTCGAGGATCGATTACATCATGATAGACCATAGAGGGATAGAATCAGTGACAGAGGCTAAAATAGGGATTAAAACCTGGTCAGATCATGCACTCGTTAGGATAAAGCTGAAAATATTGGGGGGACTATTAAAAACAAATACCTGGAGATTGAATGAGGAACTGCTCAGGGAAAAAAAATGGGGAGAAGAAATTAGAAAAGAACTAGAATTATATTTCCATATTAATTAAAATTAAGAAACTTCAAAAAATATACTTTGGGAGGCACAAAAAGCATACATGAGGGGGATTTTTAACTCTAAAGGGTCAAGAAGGAAAAAAGAGAGAATAGAACATAAAGAAAAACTGATAAAAGAGATTTATGAATTAGAAAAAAGCCATAAAAATACTCAGTCGGTTGAAATCCAACACCAGTTAGTCTTAAAAAGAGAAGAATTAAAAGAACAAATAGAACAAGAAATCAGGCAGGAGACCAGGAAAGTAACTAAAGAAAACTATCAAGGAAATAATAAGATCGGGAAGAAACTTGCGAAAATTATTAAAAAAAAGAAAGCGATAAATTATATAGAGAAAATAAAAGATATTAAGGGGGAAACGGTATATTCAACGGCCGATATAGCAAGAGTATTTCAGGAGTACTATGGGAAACTGTATAATATCAAAGAAACAGGAGGAGAGAGGGACCCGGTTAAAATGGAAAAAATTAAACAATACCCAAAGGAGGCAAAATTACCTAAAATACAACAAGACAGAATAGATCAATTAGAAGCTCAAATCACAGAAGAAGAGATAAGTATAGCTCTTAAAACTACACCTTCAGGGAAGAGCCCTGGACCAGATGGGTTCACGGTAAATTATTATAAAAGACAATAAGGACCTGTTAATACCCAAATTAAAAGATTATTTTAATGGTCTAGGGCAGGAATATGGGATGAGTAAGGACGCCCTCTTAGCATCAATAACGGTACTCCTGAAAGAAGGAAAAGACGCGATCGTATGCTCAAGCTATAGACCCATCTCGCTTTTAAATATAGATACAAAACTCTTCGCAAAAGTGTTGGCAACTAGAATGAAAAATTTGATGGAAGAATGGGTCCATAGGGATCAAACAGGATTTATACCTGGGAGACAGGGCAGAGATAATGGTGTAAGAACAATTCTGTTGATGCAGCAGATGGCTAAGAGTGGATCCCAAGGGCTGATTCTGTCGATAGATGCTGAGAAAGCATTTGACAGAGTCAGCTGGGATTTCATGATGGGATCCTTGGAGGAACTGGGTATTGGAAGAAAAATGATTGCATGGATAAAAACACTCTATGGCCAGCCCACTGCCAGGGTGAAAGTAAACGGGTCCACTCGGAGCCATTTGGAATGTCAAATGGAACAAGGCAGGGATGCCCGTTGTCCCCGTTATTGTTTGTTCTATCATTGGAACCCTTACTAGCAACAATTAGGAAGAACCCAGATGTGAAAGGAATAGAGGTGGGGGATGTGGAGCATAAGATTGCTGCATTTGCGGACGACCTGCTGTTGAACATCTCCAGACCGAGGATAACCCTACCAAATGTATTAGAAAGCTTGAAAAAATATGGAAAATTATCCAACTTAAAAATTAATCCTACTAAATCAGAGATATTAAATATCAATGTAAAAAAACAAGAAGAAGAAAAACTAAAATTGGAATTCCCCTTTACCTGGAAAAAACTAGGATTAAAATATTTAGGAATCATCCTAACAAAAAAACCTGAAGGACTGTATAAAGAAAATTATATCCCACTATTAAATTAAAAAAGAGCTTAACAGCATATCATATAGGCCGCTATCATGGATAGGGAGAATAAATATAATAAAAATGTCAATTCTACCAAAGATAACCTATAAATTCCAAATGTTACCCATTTCGATCCCACAGATATATTTTAGAACTTTGAAATCTTTAATAACTAGATTTATTTGGAAAAGAAGTAAACCCAGAATACAACATGCAGTGTTAATCAAGGGCAAAAACCAAGGGGGCTTAGCGGTACCAGACTTTAAAAAATATTACGATGCAACTATTCTCTCACGTGTGATGGAATGGGGGAAAACAAAAAGTGAAAAAAAACTAGGTAAAAATAGAACTCACAATGAGTCACACTCACTTAGGAAAAATTATATGGATACCTGCGAAATATAGGAATTTGGATTCCAATACACATCAAGCACTTAAAATTTGGGATTTAACTCACAAAAGAAATAAATGGCAATACAACTCACCGTTAATCCCTTTAAAAGACACTAATTATTTCCCACCAGGACAAGAAAAAATGGGAGGAAAGTGGATAGGAGACGAGGATGCACGTTTGAGGGATATTATGGATAATGAGCAAATATACACATATGAGGTATTAAAACAAAAAAGAAAAGATTGGAGAATCGATGAGTGGCGGTATTGCCAGCTGAGGCATTTTGTGGTTTTAAAAGTTTAAAATTAATAGTTCTACAGTAGATATAAACACAGTTGAAATGAATTACAAGTGCATTGCAAGATAGTACATTACTCCCGATAAAGCTCATAATTATCAAAAAGAAATATCAAAAAACTGCTGGCAGGGTTGCTTAGAAGTAAGTACAATGGCACATTTATGGTGGGATTGCCCAAAAATCAAAAAGTATTGGAAGGAAATCCTGGGTTTAATTAAATAAATCACAAAAATAGAAATCCTGGAAGATCCTTGGTATTGCCTATTCCACGGTATTAAAAATTCTGTTAGGCAATATAAAAAACATTAATACCCCACCTGATGAATGCAGCCAAAGGATTAATCCCGTTATTTTGGCAAAAGGAAGAGGCCCGACCACGGGAGACTGGGCACAAAGAGTCGAGAGAATAAGAACACTGGAATACCTTAGAGATTGGGAAGGAGATGATATAGAGGAATGGAGTGATACATGGGAAAACTGGAAGGAGTTTGAGACAATGAGAGAATACACCAAATGGAGTGGATAAAAAGAGACAGACAACTAGTATAGATAAGGGGGGGGGGGTTAATAGGGGGAAAATAAGGGAAGGGAGAAGTTACATCACTGAAAATAGATGTTTTTTTTATTGTGTGAAATAAATTTGTATGCTCTCTTTTTGAAAACAATAAATAAAAAAAAAATAAAAAAAAGAAGTTTGCAAAACCAATGAAACGTTGGATTCCTTTTTTATCAGTGGGAGCAGGCCAGTCCAGAATAGCAGCAACCTTCCGAGGGTCCATCTCTATGCCTCCAGTAGAAATTATCAGTCCCAGGAACTGGATGCTCAACCGCTCAAACTCACACTTCTCTGGTTTGGCGTATAGACCATGTTGGCGAAGACGAGTTAGCACCTTCCTTACATGTTCCCTCTGAATTTCCAATGAAGAAGAGAATATCAAAATGTCGTCCAGATAGACAATAACAAAAAGGTCCAAAAAGTCTAGAAAAATATTGTTGACAAAATGTTGAAATGTAGCAGGTGCATTACACAAACCAAAGGGCATCACCAGGTATTCAAAGTGCCCAAATCGGGTACGAAATGCCATCTTCCATTCACCCCCGGCCCGTATGCGGACCAAGTTATACGCTCCTCGAAGATCCAGTTTTGTAAAGATCGTTGCTGAGTTTTTGAAAATGTTCGGGTACCAAGGGTAAGGGGTACCGGTTCTTGATTGTGGCTTTGTTAAGTTCACGGTAGTCAACGCATTGTCACAGGGAATGATCCTTCTTCTCAACAAAGAAAATGCCTGCTCCGGCCGGAGAGGTAGAAGGGCGAATAAATCCCTTTTTCAAGAGTTCATCAATATAGTCCTTTAGGGCCAAGAGTTCTGGTTCAGATAAGGGAAAAATCCTACCGAACGGTACCTCAGCCCCAGGAAGTAGATTGATTGGACAGTCATAAGACCGGTGAGGGGGAGAAGTTTCTGCCCCCTTTTTGCCAAAGACATCCAGAAAGTCCAGGTAGGCAGTAGGAACAGATTTGTAAACTTCGGAGTTCGAGTCCATACATAACAAAGGTGAACCAGGGGAATCTGATAAGCAGTGCTGGCAGCAATAGGATGAGCTGAAATGGATCTCTTGTGTAATCCAATTGATGTGTGGGTTATGAGCCTGCAGCCACGGCATCCCCAAGATGATAGGAAACAAGGGTGAGGCTATGACATCAAGACATAAGAGTTCTTTGTGGCAGGAAGCAATGATGACAGGTACTGGTATAGTCGCGTGTGAGACTAGTTCAGATTTAATAGCGGATCCGTCCGCAAGGTGAACAGAAAGCTTCCGAGTTTTAGGTTGAAGAGGGATCTGATGCTTGGCAGCAAAGGTTTGGTCAATAAAGCAACTACAGGCTCCTGAGTCAATGATAGCTGGAACCTGAATAACTCTTCCTGGAAACTGTAATAGAACAGAGAGCTTTAGATGAGAAGAGTTGTTAAGCTGAGTGAAAAACTTGGGAGGGGAGATAGACAGGCACTTACGGGAGTTTGGCTCATGTAATGACCTGGTTCCCCGCAGTACATACACAGATTATTCAGGTGCCTGCGTTGGCATTCTTCCTGGGTGAGCGAGGGACGGAGTAGGCCGAGCTGCATAGGTTCAGCGAAATCACCAGCAGCTCCTGAATTCTCAACGGGAGCGGGACCAGGAGGACTGGGGACCCGTGGAAGCAGGGCAATAAACTCCGGTAGACCTCTCAGTCCTGTGCTCCCTTAACCTCCGGTCAATCTGAATAGAGAGCTTGATGAGATCGTCCAGGGAATGTGGCACTCCAACTCTGGCAAGTTCATCCTTTAGGGATTCTGAGAGTCCCATACGAAACTGGTAACGGAGAGCTGCGTTATCCCAATTTGTATCTGCACTCCAGCGCTGAAATCAGAGACATAGTCCTTGACTGCTCTGCGGCCTTGCTGGAGAGAATAAAGCGCAGTTTCTGCAGTGGCGGTACGTTGAGGGTCTTCATAAATCTGGGCCATGTCCCCAAAGAACGAGGATAGAGTATTAAGGGAAGCAGCCTTCTGTTCCAATAGGCGGTGGGCCCATGACTGGGGCTCACCCTGTAGCAAGGAAACCACAAATCCAATCTTTGTGGTTTCCAATGAAAAGGTGCAAGGCTGTAGGGCAAAGTATAGTTCACAAGCTGTGTGGAAGGCCCTACATTTGCTGCGGTCACCAGAGAATCTTACTGGGGTAAGCACTTCTGGGTTCTGGAGGTAACATCACAACTGACGGAGGTACAGGACTTGGAGGATGGAGGAAGCAGCACTGGGAGCGGTGGTAGTAGAGGAAAGGGATTGGACCAGTTCCTCCAGTTGAACATAATCCTCCTGTAAGCTCTTCACGGCTTGTGTGAGGCCAGCCAGGTGTTGGCAAAGTTCATCCATGGGAGAGGTTCCTCGCTCAGGCTCAGACATGGCTGTCTCGTACTGTCACGTACCTGGCGGGTGGAGCCTGAATATGCTGAGGAAGGCCTCTCTTACACCTCTGACTCGGGGCCCCTGGTAGTGTAAACAGAAGGCGCAGGAGTACAGAGTCGCACGAGTGCCTGATGGCGTGCCTGATGGCGTGCCTGATGGCGTGCTGGTGCTGGTTGATGGCAGAGTGGGATGTCAGGTGGCCACAGAACTCCAGTGGAGAGAAGGCAGCGGGTGTGACTGGGAGCTTCCAGAAACTGAAAGTAAGCTGAGTTAAACAAGCCGGGTCATACACAGGAAGAGCAGATCAGATGAACTCGGTGGTGCAGAAGGATGGTCAAAGTCAAGCCAAGGTTGATGCAGGCAGGAGGCAGGGGTGGTCAAGAGCAACCGGGGTCGGTATTTCACAGGTGAAGACAGGTAGCAGAAGCAGGAACAACAGGGGAAGCTGAAGACGAGACAGCACTGAAGCTGTGTGCTGATCCAGCTTAAATAGTGCTCTTTCTTGATGAGAAGGGTGGATTAGCCTGTGAGTTTTAACTCATCCTCTGCCAGAGCCTTCCTGACAGCCTGGCAGCAAAAAGTAATAAAAAAAAGGGGGTTATCTTTATTGCCAGAGGTTCAATGGCCAGAGCAAATAAGATTGGTGAGAGAGTGCACCCTTGCTTGTTGATAGGAAATGATTCAAAGACATTTTAGTTGATGCTAATGCTGGCCATAGTATATACAAACTAATTAATTGCATTAATAAATGTTTAGGCCAAACCCAAAAAGGTGCAGAATAGCAAGGTAGTAAGACCATACTGTCAAATGCCTTTGTATCTATTGGGGGAGAGACACAGAAAGCTCCAAGTCAGAGTATTAGACAGTGGAGTAGTTAAGCTGAGAATACTACTGTATATACTACTGTATATACCCCTTCAATCCATCATGAATGCTGCCGCCAGACTCATCCACCTTACCAATCTCTCAGTGTCCGCTGCTCCTCTCTGTCAAGCCCTCCACTGGCTTCCGCTCACCCAACAAATTAAATTCAAAATACTTACATCTTACAAAGCAATCCACAGTTTAGTCTCTAGCTACATCACTAGCCTATATCTCAAAATACCAAACTAATCGCTCTCACCTCCACCTATGCTCGCCTCCAGGACTTTTCCAGAGCCTCTCCAATCCTATGGAACTCCTTACCCTTATCTGTCAGATTATCTCCTACTCTATTAGCTTTTAGGCGATCTCTGAAAACCCTCTTTTTCAGCGAAGCCTATCCCACCTTCACCTAACAAATATACCTCCATTTTCTCCATCAGCCCATCCTACACGGTTATTGCCTTTTGTTTCACTTGACCCTCCCTTCTAGATTGTAAGCTCTAATGAGCAGGGCCCTTTAGTTCCTCCTGTTTTCAATTGTATTGTAACTGTATTGTCTTCCCTCACATTGTAAAGCGCTGCGCAAACTGTTGGTGCTATATAAATCCTGTATAATAATAATAATAATATATATGATATACAGTATGTTATGTTAACCTATGATCAATACATGCATTTTGCTATACCTGTGTGTATCCGAATAGAACCACACAACACCCAACAGTTTTGTTAAAGTGCACCAATGTGGCTAAATATGCTTTACAAATAATTCCTTTATGATTTTTTTTAATTGCTCAGTTATTTTTCCATTATGTGCAACTATCATCTCCAAGCTGTGCTTATAAATCCAGCAAAATACCAATGATAATATAGGAATAGACTTCCACACCATTGCTGGTCACAGACAAATTAGCCAACATAGCAAATAATTTGACTTAGTAATGAGCAGGCTCTGACTAAGTTACTGTGCTGACAGCAGGTTTTAAAATCTATTGAGTTAGACAAAGGAGAAGGTGAATAGGGCAGAATTACAGAAAAAAGATTAATGATGGGTTCCTCACTGAACATACTGTTGCTGAGTTCTTTTAGTCACTTTACAAATTCACTGACTTTCCTTTTTTTCATCACTTTGAGAACTATAATTTTATAACCTCAAATAAGCCTGTTTAAACAAATCTGTGTCAAGCAATGTGTCAACACTTCACTGACTTCAATAAAATCAGTTAGTTTTGTAATGCTTTTTGTAAAGCAATCTTTTTTTATTTGAAAGACACATTAATGGGAGCATTTAGTTTCACAACAGAGGAATGACAGGTACTCTTTCAATGCAAACAACAGATTTGTAGAAAAATAAAGAAATACAGCTTGTTTCATCAAGCTTTGTATGTTTCCCTTTACATATGCCAACATTTTAGTGTATTGTATCCATTATTATAAAATAGAATACATTTTCTAAGTACAATGATATGTAATAATCCTTTATTAGCAGTATACGTAATAAGTGCACTGAAGAAATGACACTTTGCTACAATGTAAAGTAGTGAGTGTACAGCTTGTATAAGAGTGTAAATTTGCAGTCTCCTCAAAATAACCCAACACAAAACCATTAATGTCTAAGCCACTGGCAACAAAAGTGAATACACCCCTTAGTTCAAATGTCCAAATTGGGCCCAAAGTGTCAATATTTTGTGTGGCCACCATTATTGTCAAGCACTGCCTTAACCTTCTTGGGCATGGAGTTCACCAGAGCTTCTCAGGTTGCCACTGGAGCCCTCTTCTACTCCTGCATGACGACATCAAGGAGCTGGTGGATGTTAGAGACCTTAAGCTCCTCCACCTTCTGTTTGAGGATGCCCCACAGATGCTCAATAGGGTTTAGGTCTGCAGACATGCTTGGCCAGTCCATCGCCTTTACCATCAGCATCTTTAGCAAGGCAGTGGTCATCTGGGAGGTGTGTTTGGGGTCATTATAATGTTGGAATACTGCCCTGCGGCCCAGTCTCCAAAGGGAGGGGATCATGCTCTACTTCAGTATGTCACAGTGTTGGCATTCATAGTTCCCTCAATGAACTTTAGCTCCCCAGTGCCGGCAGCACTCATGCAGCCCCAGACCATGACACTCCTACCACCATGCTTGTCTGTAAGCAAGACACATTTGTCTTTGTATTCCTCTCCTGGTTGCCGCCACAAACGCTTGACACCATCTGAACCAAATACGTTTATTTGGTCTCATCAGACCACAGGACATGGTTCCAGTAATCCATGTCCTTAGTCTTTTCGCCTTCTGCAAACTGTTTGCAAGCTTTCTTGTACATCATCTTTAGAAGAGGCTTCCTTCCAGGACGACAGCCATGTAGACCAATTTGATGCAGTGTGTGGCGTATGGTCTGAGCACTGACAGGCTGACTCCCCCCCCCCCTTCAACCTCTGCAGCAATGCTGGCAGCACTCATACATCTATTTCCCAAAGACAATCTCTGGATATGACGCTGAGCATGTGCACTCAACTTCTTTGGTTAACCATGGCGAGGCCTGTTCTAAGTCGAACCTGTCATGTTAAACTTCTGTATGGTCTTGGCCACCATGCTGCAGCTCAGTTTCAGGGTATTGGCAATCTTCTTATAGCCTAGGCCATCTTTTTTTTTTTTAGATCCTCAGTGTTTTTTGCCACGAGGTGCCATGTTGAACTTCCCATGACCAGAAGGAGAGCGTGAGAGCGATAACACCCAATTTAACACACCTGCTCCCCATTCACACCTGAGACCTTGTAACATTAATAAGTCACACGACACCAGGGAGGGATAATGGCTAATTGAGCCCAATTTGGACATTTTCACTTAGGGATGCACTCACTTTTGTTGCCAGTGGTTTAGACAATAATGGCTGTGTGTTGTTATTTTGAGGGGAAAGCAAATTTACACTGTTATACAAACTGTACACTCACTACTTTACATTGTAGCAAAGTGTAATTTCTTCAGTGTTGTCACGTGAAAAGATATAATAAAATATTTACAAAAATGTGAGGGGTGTTCTCACTTTTGTGAGATACTGTGTGTATATATGTGATATACTGTGTTATGCACAGGGTGGAAGGTTCAGGTGTACTACATGTGAAGGGTACAGGGTTCAAACATGTGCTACACACAGTGCAGGATTCAGGAGTGCAATAAGCACATAGTGCAGGTTTCAGGAGTATTCTAAGTACAGAATTCAGGCATCAGGAGTGTGTTAAATATAGAATGAAGGGTTCAGGAGTCTGTTACATACAGAGTGCAGGGTCCAGGGATTCTCTATGCACAGCATACAGAGTTCAGGAGTGTGCTACAAATAGAGTGCAGAGCTCAGATGTGTGCTACACAGAGTGCAGTACTCAGGCATGTGCTACACAAAGAGTGCAAAGCTTAGGCATGTGCTATACAAAGAGTGCATACTCAGATGTGTGCTACACATAGAGTGCATAGCTCACAGGTGTGTTACACAGAGAGTGCAGAGTTCAGGAGTAAAATACACACAAAGTGCAGAATTAAAGGGTGCGCTACACATAAAGTGCAGAATTAAGGGATACAGTACACACAGAGTGCAGAGTTTAGGGTTACTCTACACATGGAGTTCAGAGGTGAGCTACACACAGAATGCAAGGTTCAGGGATGTGCTACAGAGTACAGTTCAGTTCATTTTAAATGCCCCTTTCCTCCACATCCCCCATCCAAGTCTCACTTCCACCTTTTCTCAGCTTACATGCCCCTTAACTGCTCTCATCCTCTACCCACCATTAAAAACTCCACCTTACTCCACATTTCTTACCATTGTTTCTGTGTTAATCTGAACCACCTTCTACTATCACACTATAGGTGGCTCCATCGCACTGCAAAGGCATCAGCATATCAGATCACCCAGCAAAGGCATCAGCATATGGTAACCAGAAAACAAATAGGGATCAAAAAAAGTTCCCCTTACCACTCAACACCCCTCTCGTGCTCATGACCATACTGCACCTGGGGCACTTGCATCTCCCTTGTCTTCATCCTGCACTCAGTGAAAGCTGTGCAGGAGATCAGATTTTTAGGATCTGCTGGAAGACAAGCTAGAACTTGTAAACCTCTACCACATTCCAGTTGAAAAAACCTGTGTAGTTCCACCACGTTTCGGTTGAAAAAACCTGTGTGTGTGTGTGTGTATAAATATTTTTTTGTAAAACAATAAAATTCTGGAGCACCTGCATTGTGAATAATAGAGCCAGTGGGAAAACATAGGAAAACAAGGAATCATAAAGTTTCAATCAAATTGTTTAATCACAAAGTCAATATAAATGTAACCACTTCTGGACCACCCACCGTGTATTTACGTCGCTACATTGACTTTAAATACTGGGATTATGGCAGCAAATAGTATATTTTTAAACAGCAGGCCGCCCACTTTAACATAAAAGTTGTCCCAGCAGCAGAATCGCCACAAGATCTTTTTTATGGGCGGTGGGAGAGGTGCCCCCTCCTGCCACTTCCCAGTTGTTTACTGCTGATCTGATCCCATGTACAGATGGGCAGGAAGTTGAGTGAAGGCAAGATTGCCCCCACTTGACTCTACGCCCTTGGAGGACCAGAGAGACGTCAAATGTTACTTCCGCCCTCCAGCCCTAAAGGACCCATTTTTTTCTTGGAGAAAAAGAAATGTATTGCTTTTAAATGTAAACTGTGCGATCTGAGGTCTTTTTGACCCCAGATCTCACATTCAAGAGGACCTGTCCTGCTTTATTTATATTACAAGGGATGTTTACATTCCTTGTAATAGGAATAAAAATAATTAAAATTTCTTTTTTTAAAAGAGACAGTGCAAAAATAAAAGGTAAACGAAATAAGAAAAAAATAATTTAAAGTGCCCCGTCCCTCTGAGTTTGCGCGCAGAAGCAAACACATACTCACATATGTAAACTGTGTTCAAACCACACATGTGGGGTATCACCACGATTGCTAGAGCAAGAGTAATATTTCTAGTAGTATAACTCCTTTGTAACTGTAAACTGGTAACCTGTAGAAATTTTTAAAGCATCGCCTATGATGATTTCTAAGTACCAAAGTATGTCGCCATTCAGCAAGCGTGTGCAATTTTAAAGCATGACATGTTAGGTATCAATTTACTCGGCTTAACATTATCTTTCACATTATAGAAAAGAATTTGGCTAACTTTACTGTTTTATTATTTTTTTATACAAACATTGTATTTTTTCCCAAAAAATTGAGTTTATAAGACAGCTGCGCAAATACGGTGTGACATAAAGTATTGCAAAAATCTCCATTTGATTCTCTAGGATCACTGATAAATAAAAAAAAAATATATAATGTTTGGGGGTTGTAAGTAATTTTCTAGCAAAAAATACTGATTTAACTTGTAAACAACAAGTGTCAGAAATAATGTTGGCTGGGTTATTTGTAAATGTGCATACACATCAATCATTGTAGTAGTATGTACATATACACATCTAGATCTGGGAGATCTTATGCAAAAGAGGTAGTTCTATCCACAATACACGTTAATTGATAGGGTTACGCAATATATATACAAAATACATACTAAACAGTATTTATTTTTTTTCTTTCAAATAATTTTATTTTGAGAAAAGTAAAAAGCGGTACAATTGAATATCGTCAAATGATATACATAGAGTATGAACAGTTCTTAAAAAACACATAATAACTGATAAGCAGCAATAAAATTGGTTAAAGTGTGTTGCAACAGGAACGTCAATAACATAGGAAAACCACAAGTTTTAGGAGTGGATGAGTGAGTGAGATTGTGGGGTATAGTTGTGGACTCAAGTATATCATGGGTAAAGGGCCCAGTCACATTGGGTACACAGAGTAGGTACAGGGCTGTAGAGGGTGATGGGGAGCAAGAAAAGGGGGGGGCAAGGGGGGTAAGGAGGGAACTAGGGGGAGGGGAAGGGATAGGGCAGGGTATAGTGGGTGCCCGGAGAGAGTCCCAGCTTACCATAGTGGGCTCAGGCGGGCTTGTAGGGTATAATAGTTTGGACCATAGTTTAAGAAAGTACAAGGGAGTCGTCAAAGCCTGGAGGCAGGCAGTTCAATCCAAGGCCTCCAGAGTTTTTCGTAAGGGGTCAGTTTGTCTAATAGGACCGCTTCCGTTTTTTGCACAGATCATGGCTTGCATGACCCTGTTTGTCATTGCCAAGATACATAGCATTTAGGATTTCCAAGCTTTTGCTACGGTTTGTTTGGCTGCGGTGGTTATTAGCTGTAAAAGTTTGAATTGATGGTGTGTAAGGTCCAGTGGTTTGCGATTCAGGAGTGCAGTCGCTGGGTCAGGGGTGAGAGGTGTGTGAAAAATGGTTAATAGAATTATGTACACTTCAGACCAGAAGGCAGGAACTATACAGTAGAAGCATTCCCACCATATTTATGCGTGGGTGCCCAGAGCTTTGCAGACCTTAAAGCAACAAGGTGGGTACTGAGGCACATATTTGGAGATCCTGGCCGGGACTAAGTACCACCTAGTGAGTACTTTGTAGTTTGTCTCAAGGGCCACAATGTTTGGAGACGCAGATTTAGTAGCCTGCCATATTTGTATCCAGTCTGCTTCATCGAGCGTGAGATCTAGGTCCCTCTCCCACTTAGTGGTATAGGCTGGTGAAGTGGCAGTTTGCGTAGCCAGGAGTTGGGCATAGATGTCTAATATGAGCCCACGCCTGTGTGGGTCAGTTTTACATGCTCATTCAAAAGTTTAAAAGTGTGAGGGGCTAACTTGGGAGGGTGTAGATCGTGCATAGAAGTGCTTAAGTTGCAGATAGTGAAACAGTTCTCCAGGAGGGAGATTGTGGGATTCACATAGTACAGGAAACGATTTGAAGGCATTGGAAGTAAAGAAGTGATATGCTCCTATCAGGCCAGCGTTAGACCAGGCCAAGAGAGAGGTCTGAGAGGACCATGCCGGGTAGAATGAGGGTTTACGGAGAAAGGAGAGTAGGGGGTTATGAGGGGATATAAGGCCAAAGCGTCACTTAAGTCTATCCCAAAGGGCTAGACTGTGTTTGGTGATGGGGTTGGTGATGAGTCTACGCTGCGAGGGTGCCAGCCAGAGAAGATTAGCCATGGAAAGTGGGTCGCATTCCACAGCTTCCAGTGAAACCCACAGCGGAATTTCCTTAGTAGCGAGGTATTTGGGGAGCTGTGCCAGCTGTGCTGCGTAATAATATTTCGCAAAGTGAGGTACACTAAGCCCACCCTGGATACGCAGTTGGTATAACGTTGTTCTGGGTAGACCAGGCTTAGTTTTGCCCCAAATATATTCAGAAGTTAATTTTTGCAGAATGCACAAGTAATACACTGGTACTGGTATTGTGAGTACCCGAAACAGATACAGAATTTTGGGGAGTATCGACATTTTAATTACAGTTATTCTTCCCATCCACGATAGTGGCAGAGTGGACCATTTGGACATAAGGCTAGTAAGTGTGGATAGCATGGGGGGGGGGGGGTGGGTAGTTGGCCGAGTAGAACTCCTCCGGGTTAGTCATAAGTTTAATGCCTAAATAGGGGATATGTGAGTCCGCCCAAGGGAATGGGAGGGATATTTTTAGATGGTCTAGTACTTCGGAGGATAGGGAGATGTTTAAGACTAGTGATTTATTCCGGTTGACTACAAGCCCAGAGTTGGTTCCAAATTTAGTCAAGGTGTCAAGTAGATTGGGAGACGTAAGGAGGGGGACAGTGAGGAAGAACAAAACGTCGTCCGCAATGAGGCAGAGTTTATGCTGATGCCCTCCAAGCCCTGAAAATTGGGGTTAGAGCGTATGAGGATCGCTAGTGGTTCAATAGCCAGGGCAAAGAGAAGAGGGGAGAGGGGACAGCCTTGTTGAGTACTTTGTTCAATGGAGAAAGAGTCTGAGCAGAAGCCTGAGTAATAGACATATGCTTTGGGGTTTTGGTAGAGTGCATTAATCCATTGCAATAAGTGTGAGCCAAAACTCCAATGACAAAGGACTGAGTTGAGGTATATGGCCAAGATAACGAGTCAAAGGCTTTGCAAATGTTGAGGGAGAGGAAGCATGAGGGTATACTATGCTTTTGTGCAATATGGGCCAGCTTGGCAGGATGGGATGAAACCCATCTGGGTGACGGTGTTCAGACGAACGGAGAGGACCTTAGCGAGCAGTTTAATTTCTATGTTGAGTATAGAAATGGGCCTATAGTTGGACCAGGAGGTGTCATCTGAACTAGGTTTGGGAATCATAGATATAGCTGCTGTAAGCGATTCTATGCAAAAGGAATGTCCTTCAATAAGGAATTGAGTCCCCCGACTAGCGGAGGGATCAATACGGATGTAAAACTCTTATAATATGTAGCTGAGAGCTGAGAAACCGTCCGGGCCTGGGCGTTTACGCGTTTTCAAGGATTTAATTGCCTGTAGCAGTTCTTCAGCAGTGATAGTCCTGTCTAAATGCTTCCTGGTGCAAAGGTGACAACATAGGGAGGTTAATGGAGGAGTGGAGGGCGTCAGTCTGGGTTTGATCAAATATGTTGGGATCTTTATACAGAGCAGAGAGATTGTCGCGAAACTTACGAAGGATTTTGAGGGGATTGCTGGAGTAAGGGTCCTTGGATATTTTAAGGCGAATAGGTTTAGGAGTGTAGTCAGCTTTGCGCAGTGCCAGGGCCTGAAATGTGTCCGGTTTGTTTGCTTTCATATAGAGAGTGTGTTTTGATTTCCTGAGTATCTTTTCCACCGACTCTGTCAAGAAGAAGTAAAGCTCTAAACGTGCTTTATCTAGGGTCTGTTTAGTGGACGGTGAGAGAGTATTCTGAAATTCCTCAGAGGCCTTATAGAAGGCTTCTTCTAAGAATTTAAGCAGGAGGCTCTTCTCTTTGCATTGATGAGAATGCTATCAACACCCCTCGTTGCTTTGTGGAGACAGAAGCTGTGTAGACTTGTGGATACTGGTGGCTAAAGTGTTTTGGCGTTGATTGTGAGGACAAATGTGTCTCCTGAAGGCAAACCTCATGAATGGATAGCAAAGAGAATGTTCAAAATGCTTTCACCCGCTTGAAGGGGGCGGAGTTGAGGCCTTGCACATGAAGGGTAAGAATATTTAGGGATGACATAATAAGGCGTGAGAGGTGTGGGATAGAATTAAGAATATGGCCCAAGGGGCAGGGGAATCTCTCCGGGTGAGGGGAGGGAAAAGAGAGGGCAGTAGTAAGGGATAGAAAGAGGAGGAGGTAGGGATGAGAGATAGAGAAAACTTAGTAAGAGTGTGTGGTTTTCAAGGTATTAGGAGTGTCCTATGGAAGGAAGGGTGCTTCCCGCCAAAAGGATTCAAAGGGGTCCAATAAGTACCTGACCAAATATGGCGGGTATTAGAGGACTAAAACTGGGGGTACAGTGAGCAGTCTCCGAGGCATTGACAGCCAAGAAATAAGCTAGGGAAGAATTGTGGTTAAAACTTGTAAGTCATGTAGATAGTAGTAATCAAATAAGCACAACAGAGAGGACAATTGGTCTCAACGTGTGAAAGAAGAGAAACTGGGACGTGTGAACTCAATAGGTCAATACAAAAAAACTTCTATCACATGCAGCAGGCCTTGATAGATCAGTGAAGGATGGAAAGAGCAGGCCGGATGGCAAACCTTTCCCTATAGGGGTATTAAGGGAGGCAATTGTAGCCCAATGGGGTCATACTATGCTCCCTTCGGATACAGCTAATAAAACCAATGGGCCTGTCAGAAGAGCATGTGGTACCAAGAAAACATTGAAAATATTGCCTATAGACATAACCACAGGTCTCCCCCTTAGTAGGCCCAAAGGGGGAAGCCAGTCAGTGGTGAGGGTGAGGGCAGAGTAGTAGAGAACTAAGAAGTGTTGCCGGACTGTTGTAAAGCCAGCTATGTGCGGACTCTGCCCCCATCCTCACCATATGGGCAGTTTCAGATACCTGCGCGCCTACGAGGAAGAAAAAAAAAAAGGGGACAAGGGGGGTAAAAGAATAGTTCATAATTACTACATCAGGGGTGGAATCCCAATGCTTGCCATGGGAAGCAAGGTGTCCATGTTTTCCGGGTTCATCAAAGGCTTGCTTCATGGAGCACGGTCAGTCCATGGAGTCTTCAGAGGCTGGGGCTGGAACGGGGGATGAGAAGTGGCCTCTCTTGTGAACTCCCTGCTGGGTGATGTGGTCTAGATGAGCTTGAGACTTTTGTGGAGAGGAGGATGCTGAACTACGTCTGGAGCCTTCCGCAGTGGGTTTCGGGGGGTGTCAGATGGAGCTCTCAGATGGTACTCTGGAGGTCTTCAATAGATTTGTAGTGGTAAGAGGTGCCCTTATAGGAGAAGCGGATGGGAAAGGGAAAGATCCATCTGTAGGTAATCATATGGTGTTGTGGGGTAAGCATTTTCATTTCATTGCTTTCCTTTTGGCAAGAGTGGCTTGGGAGATGTCCTGGTACATTTGATAACGGTGGCCCTGGAAAGATAACAGGTCCTTGTTATGGGCAGCCGTCATCAGTTGTTCCTTTGTGCAGAAATAGTGAAGTTTCACTATTATATCCCTGGGGGGACCATCATCTGTACGTGGGATCAGCGATCTATGTATTCTGTCCATGTTGTGGAATTTTTTCCTCAGGTACAAAATACCTGTTACCTGTTATTCAGTGATACCAAATCAGACAATATATATATATATATATATATATATATATATATATATATATATATATATATATATATATATATATATATAGCTATGTATATAATGAGATCAGACAGACTCAAGATGGCTGAATCATAGTGACCTGATTTTATTACAGCGTGTTGGAGTTTAAATATACTTTATGACGTATAAAAATGGGTTTGTTATTAAAATCTGACGTACAAGAAATGGCTTGTTATTAACATCTTTTGTCCAATCAAGGCTAACAATTAATTATGGTAAGCATATGGTTAATCTATATTGTGATTTTCTGTCATCAGGGAATTTTCTTTGTGATGCTCATCAAGAAGTTTCCACAGAGACTTTTGTAGAAGATATTAATGGTTCTGCAGTCCAACTTTCCAGACAGGGTTCCTCTTTATGACAGATAGGGAGTATTTTTGTTTGCGGGCAGCTTATATATATTTTTAGCTTTTGCAAGCTCAGTGACACATGTAAAGAAATCAAAGAGAAATTAGATTAAATTCCTTAAAGACATCTAGATCTAAATCAGCCATTTTGTCTACAAATCAAGGCATATGTACTGTATATGAGAAAAGCATACTGCCACGTCATCTTCCCCCTCTTGAGAATTTACTGATCACCTTAACTACCTATCCACTCATCAGATCCCTCCAAGGGAGCAGCTCCTTACGCTTGGGACACTGGCCCAGAGGGCAAACCTCAGTGGGGGGTGTCCGAGTCTTGGTAAGGTTCTGAGGCAGCAATTACTTCCTCATACATGGGGGGTTGAGGTGATAGACGTCTCATTACAGTATACTCAGTATCATCAATCACTTCTTATTTCCGTATATAGTTGAAATATGTTGTCACCTTGGCTTTGGTAACCTTATCAACCAAACACATAATTATTTTAATTCAACAGGTAACTAGAGATCATAATTATCATAAACATCAATATGAATACACCGCTTTCTTCATTTTAGGAGATACTTATTGCCACAGACATAATAGATTCCCAACCCCAAATGTGACCACCCTGGGGTGAAAATGGGTATTAATAACTTTTCTGCATAATACCCCAGTTGCTGTCTGGACAACAGAAACCTGAGGGCTTCTCCTAGGTGAGAAATGTCCATATTGTCATTTAATATTGCTTATATTTTATGTTTAACAGTTTCATTTTATGATGCATGCAAGTTTCATTTTATGGGCTGTTCACAGTCAGCTGAGGGCAGGATATGTTTATCAGTGCTTGTGAACAGTCCACCCTCCCTTCATCAGTTTTATTTCCATAGAACACTATACACACTGTAGGATCCTTAATTAACCACTTCCATACCGAGTCATGTAATATGACGTCGGCAAAGTGGTTGTAAGGATCCGGGCCGCCGTCATATGACGTTGCCCGGATCTCCCCTCTACTGCCCGCCCCCGGGGGCACGGCGATCGGGGGTGAGGCTCGTCCCTCGGACATAGCCCATCCCTGATCAAGGTAAACAGCCAATAGAAATTGGCTGTTTACCATGTGATCGGCTGTGTCAATCACAGCCGATCACATGAGCGGCTCCAGCACGAGCCGCTCGTTCTCTCTGCAATGCGCGCCCCCAGGGGCGCGCAGAGCAGCGATCGGGGACGAGGCTCGTCCCTCGGACAGAGTCGATCTCCGATCTAGGTAAAGAGCCAATGAAATTGGCTCTTTACCACATGACCGGCTGTGTCCAATCACAGCCGATCACAAATGTCAACAGAGAACACGGTAACTAGCTGTCACCGTGTTCTCCTCCTCACACACTGATCCTGTGTGAGGAAGAGAGTGTGGTAACAGCTAGTTACCAATTACAGTGCACCCCAAACACACTGATTGCCCCCCCCAATAAAGAGCACCTGTCACTAGCCCATCAAAGTACCCGAGTACCTGGCAACAGCCCATCAGGTACTCAGATGACAGGTACTCGGGTACTCTGATGACAGGTACTCGGGTACTCTGATGACAGGTACTCGGGTACTCTGATGACAGATACTCGGGTACTCTGATGACGGGTACTCGGGTACTCTGATGACAGGTACTCGGGTACTCTGATGACAGGTACTCGGGTACTCTGATGATGGGTACTCGGGTACTCTGATGACGGGTACTCGGGTACTCTGATGACGGGTACTCTGGTACTCTGATGACAGGTACTCGGGTACTCTGATGACGGGTACTCGGGTACTCTGATGACAGGTACTCGGGTACTTTGAGTACCTGTCAACGGAGTACCCATCATCAGAGTACCTGAGTACCTGTCACCTACCCATCAGAGTACCCGAGTACCTTCCACCTGCTCATCAGAGTACCTGATGCCTGAAGTACCCGAGTACTTGCCGCCTGCTCATCAGTACCCATCACTACTCATCAGTACTCATCAGTACCTATCACGTATCAGTACTGATCATCAGTACCCATCAGTACAGTATCACCTATCAGTATCAGTACTACTCATCAGTACCTATCACCTGCCTGTCACCTGCCCATCAAAGTACCCGAGTACCTGTCACCTGCCTATCGGAGTACCCGAGTACCTGCCACCTGCTCATCAGTACCACAGTACCTGTCACCTGCCCAACAAAGTACCCGAGTACCTGTCACCCTTCATACAGCCACCATGTCCAAGTCCAAAAAGGTTTATATAAGTCCTCCGTTTAAACCTAAATACTGGTGTTATGGCAGCAGATAGCTGCCATAACCCTGGTATTTTTTTAAACGGTGGACGGTTGGCTTTCCGATAAGGGTGGTCCCAGCGGCGGATTCACCGTGGGATCACCCTTCCGGGATGTCGGAAGAGGCGCCCCTCCCTCCGCGTTCCGGTCCTTTTCCCCGCTTACCGGACCCGCCGGCAGCGGGGAAAACGATCCGGTCCCAGATCCTCACAGACAGGATGTCGAGTGAGGGCAAGCTTGCCCTCACTTGACTCTATGGTCTTGGAGGACCGGAGCTACGGAAAATGTTGTTGCCTAGCAACCGGTTTAAAGGTCCTTTTTTTTTTTTTTTCATTTTATATAATAATTTTTTTTTTTCTATCTTTTAGTGTACTTGTGAGATCTGAGGACTTTTTGACCCCAGATCTCACAAAAAAGAGGTCCTGTGCCTATTTCTATTACGAGGAATGTTTACATTCCTTTTAATAGAAATAAAAATGATCAATTTTTTTTTAAACGGTGTAAAAATAAAAAATAATAAATAAAATAAATAGTAAAAAAAAAAAAAAAAAATTAAAGCGCCCTGTCCCCGTGAGCTTGCGCGCAGAAGCGAACGCATACAGAAACCCCGCCCACATATGTAAACGGTGTTCAAACCACACATGTGAGGTATCGCCGCGATCATTAGAGCAAGGGGAATAATTTGAGCCCTAGACCTCCTCTGTAACTCAAAGATGGCAACCTGTAGAAATTTTTAAATTGTCGCCTATGGGGATTTTTAAGTACCAAAGTTTGTCGGCATTCCGTGAGCGTGCGCAATTTTGAAACATGACATGTTGGGTATCTATTTACTCAGCGTAACATTATCTTTCACATTATGGAAAAAAATTGGGCTAACTTTACTGGTTTCTTATTTTTTAATTAAAAAAAGTGAATTTTTTCCAAAAAAATTGCGTTTGGAAGACCGCTGCGCAAATACAGTGTGATAAAAAATATTGCAATAATCTCCATTTTATTCTCTAGGGTCTCTGCTAAAAAAAAATATATAATGTTTGGGGGTTCTAAGCAGTTTTCTAGCAAAACAACTGATTTTAGCTTGTAAACACCAAATGTCAAAAATAGGCCTAGGCAAGTGGCTAGGATGCATGATGATGCTCCTTGGATGTTAGGCCCCTCTATATGGCTAGGCTGTGAAAAAGTCTCACACATGTGGTATTGCCATACTCAGGAGGAGTGGCAGAATGTATTTTGGGGTGTCATTTTTGCTATTTACATGCTATGTGTTAGAAATATCCTATAAATTGACAACTTTGTGTAAAAAAAAAAAGGTTTTCATTTGTTTCCCACATTTTCCAAAAACTTGTGGAAAAAAATGACACGTTCAAACGACCCATAATGCCTCATAGAATATACGTTGGAGTGTTTGCTTTCCAAAATGGGGTCATTTTGTGGACTTTTCCATTGTATTGGTGCTCTAGGGCCTTGAAAAGTGTGATAGGTAGTAAGAAAGTTTTATGTGTATTTATGCTCCTAGAACGCCTGAAGGTGCTTCTTGGATGTGGAGTCTCTTTTTGTGGCCAGGCTGTGTAAAAGTCTCACACATGTGGTATCACCATACTCGGAAGGAGTAGCAGAATGTATTTTTGGGTGTAATTTTTGCTGTGTACATGCTACGTGTTAGAAATAGCTTATAAATTGACAACTTTGTGGGAAAAAAAAGAAAAAAAATGTTTTTCTTCATTTTCCCAAGAATTGTGGGAAAAAATTACAACTTCAAAAAACCCACCATGCCTCTTACTAAATACCTTGGACTGTCTACTTTACAAAAAGGGGTCATTTGGGCGGTATTTGTACTGTCCTGACATTTCAGGGCCTCAAGAAAGGAGATAGGCAGTCAGTACATCTGGTGTGATCAATTTTCAGTAATTGGTACCATAGCTTCTAGACTCAATAACTTTCACACAGACTAAATAATATACACTAATTTGGGTTAATTTTACCAGAGACATATAGCAGTATACATTTTGGCCCAAATGTATGAAGAAAAATGAATTTTTTGCAAAATTTTATAATTGAAACTAAAAAAAAAGTGTTTTTTTTTCAAAATTTTTGCTCTTTTTTTGCATATATCACGAAAAAAAAAACCCCAGTTGTGATCAAATACCACCAAAAGAAAGCTCTATTTGTGTGAAAAAAATGATAAAAATTTTGTTTGGTTACAGTGTAGCATGACTGAGCAATTGTCATTCAAAGTGTGAGAGTGCTGAAAGCTGAAAATTGGTCTGGGCAGGAAGGGTGTCTAACTGCTCTGTATGGAAGTGGTTAAACCTGCAACTTTCAGGGGAACTAACATGTCCTTTTGTGCACTGGTAATGTTTCTATAAGATTTTGACAACTCTGATTTAGATCCTCTAATGCAAGTGGGTTTACTAGCACAGGTATAGTCTGGGACTCTGGGTGTAGTTGTGAACATATCTAGCACCCTGAGTATCCTGACTTCCTGGCTACCTGGTATTTAAACTTAACAGTACATTGGGCCTTGGGTTGTCTGTCCCATTACCGTCCTGCCCCTTTATTATACCCAACATTCCCATACATATCAAAAATTAGAAGAAAATCATTGTACCACCTTTTTGCAATGACTGGCGTGAATCCATGTATCCCTTCTACCTTGAGGGAGGTTGGTGTAACTCTTAGTAGCCTGTCAAGCCGAGACTCCTTCTGACGTGTCTACTTAATACTACCCAATCACCAAGCCTTACTTTATAACTTTTAACATCCTCATTTGGATCTGGTAGGAATGAAAACACACTGTTTTGCATTTTTGTCAATTGCTTTTGAAACGCTGCAACACATCTAGTGAGATCTGAGTGTGTGGCTTGCAATTGCTGTGGTAAATAGAGACCTGCTTCAGGAGAGCACCCAAAGAGTACCCACGCCTCTCTTGGGAGTGTTCCTGACAAAGTAAAAAATGTAAAACAATCTACCTGTTTCTGCTATTATTTTACTCAACTTGTTTTTTTTTACCATTCAACCTTTCTACCTTTCCGCTACTCTGTGAGTGATATGGAGTGTGAAAGGCTTTCTCAATATTTAGTGCAGATAGGACCTCTTGTAGAACCCTTCCTGTAAAGTGAACTCCATACCTGCATATTAAAGTGAATTCCATACCTGCATATTACCTCGGACAAGAGCTTTTTCCTGTGGTTTCTCCTGTACCCCTAGAGACTGGCCAGGCCTCAGGCCATCCTGAAAAATGTCTATACAAACCAAAGCATGTGTATAGGGACCAGACTGTGGGAAATCAATATAATCTATTTGAATTCCCTGGAAAGGACAGTCTGGCTTAGGAGTGTGCTTTTGTGGGGTGCTTACAGCTCTACCAACATTGTACCTAGCACAGGTAAGACAAGAAGCAGTATATTTTGCAGCTACTCCAGGAAAACCTGGTGCTAACCAGTGTTGCATTACCAAGGTGGTCATTAGAGCCTCCAACCTCTCTATCGGAATCGATGGAGTCAGTTCCTGAAATAGTGCAGTAATGGTGGATTGAAGGTCCTCCTCTGACTCTGAGATCCCCCTTATATGTATGTTTGATCTCCTAGCCCTGTTCTCAAAGTCTTCAAGAAGGGTCTGCAGGGACATGTTTTCTTCTCTGAGGGTCTCAAGCTCCTCAGCATGGTTGCCGGTGGTAAGTTCTAACTCCTCTGTGCGTTGCTCCAGCAGGGTGGTGCGGCAGCCTACATCCCTTATTTCCCTTGTGATCTTGTCTGTGATAGCATCTGAGGTGTTTTTCAGGGCTTTAGTGAGCATCCGCTCAAACTGTTTAAGTAAGTCCAGTTGTGAAGTGTCACCCTAAAATGCTAACGGGGGTTAGCCCTAATTCTGGATCCGACTCACCCTCCATTTCATGTGCTGTGGGCTTTGCTGACTGAGGTACGTGAGGTGATTTGGAAAATTGTGACACTGCCATCTTGGATGAAGTTCTCACCAGCGTGTCCAGGGTGGATTTCATCTTAATTTTAGATTTCGTGCCACTGTAAACCATCTCAGAAAGGTTTGGAGGGTCACTGACTGCCGTTGGTCCCGCCGGTATAGTGTGAGTTGCCGATGACTCGGTGCTTCGTGGCTGTCCTGTCTTGAGAGGTGCGGAGCTCTAAGCAGGCATGACATACTCAAACGGCTTTGCCATACTAGACAATATTTACAACACAATATACAGTAGTAGTCCCCTGGCTTTTATGATATTTACAAATTTCCCCCAACACACATATTTACAACACAATGTACAAGTCACTGCCATGTTTCCCCACACAAAAAGAGGAACATAGCTTTGTGACAAAGCATTATATCCCCCTCTCCCTACTGTGGCTAATATAATTCTCCCTAATTGGCCACTGTACTTAGCAAATGTATATTGGGTACAGCCTGATTGGATGAGTCAAAGAAGGCTGCTGTTTACTACACATGTGAAATTTGGTCAGGGAAAAGTCCAACCTTTGAAGTGGAACTAATTACAGTAACACAACACTCAATACTTTGACTAGATTTCCTTTTAACTGAAATATGTTTCTAATTACAACATTATTTACTGCTGTTAATGGAGATTTCACATAAACCCAGTAAAAACTGTGGCCAGTAAAAACTTAGGCCACATATAAAATAATGGTTTATGTGTAATTTCCTTTAATATTTGGAGCTTTTGTCATTGCTTAGTGAAATAAAAAAAAATAGTTAAAATGACTCTGTAAACTCTCCATCTCTACAGTCCACATTCTTGGATCTCAGTATCTGTAGTTCATCACTTGTTGGGGACAATGACATAAGGGAGCTTCGATAAATGTATTTAAAACCATTATCCAATGTTGGAAGGGAAAAAAACTGTGGGAAATTGCTTGGCCTAAACACAAATTGCTAAATGGAAGCTTTAATATTCTATATCAACTTTTTTTAAATGTTTTAAATGTTCTCAATATAATGTTCCCCCCATGCATCCTTTTTTTTTATTTCACCATAGAAAGACCAAACTTAAGAATCACCCACAAGTAAAGGTGATAAAGAAAAGAAAGAGAGATAGTTAAAAAAAAGTACAGATTTACTGCCTCAACATGACATTTGCCATACACCTTTCTCTATAAATTGTTAAAGAGCATTGGATCTGTATTCAGTTTCAAATACCTCAATTTAAACTGCTTCTAAACATTGCAGCTATACAAAAGGCACTCCCTCTCTGGTAGTGATTAACATATTAATTGATCCTTTTTTAAAACAAATGTGTAAGTTAGGCAGGTAATAAAAAATTAACATACAGAGAGAGAAATAGGGATGAGCTTCGAGTTCGAGTCAAGGCTAAGTTGGACTCAAACATCGGTCTTTCGATCGTTCGTCAAATGACGAACAAATGTGCTTCTTCGCGGGAAATTAGAGATTCCCAAAATGCACTGCGCGTGCCGTGCGTGCAGCACGTTATGTGATTGGCCAAAGCATGCACCCTGACCTCATGCTTTGGCCAATCAAATGATCTCTGCCATGATTGGACTAAAGGCAGGCTGCCTTTAGCTAATCATGGCTCAGGGGCCAAGTACATGCCCCACACTACATAAAGGCTGTGCGCACAGCCGCAGCATGTGGTGTGATTGTGCAGGCGAGGAGACAGGGAGAGGGATGCGTGTGAGGCAGGGAGAGAGTAGCTTTTTTTGGAGTTTGATTGTCAAACAGTGCAGCCAGAGAGACATTCCTAGCAGTGTACGGAGGGCCAGGTACGTGTTTCAGGCAGGGAGAGAATAATTTATTTGCAGTTTGTAACCAGACAGTGCAGTGACAGTGATTCATTCCTAGCAGTGTAGGGAGGGCCAGGAACGTGTTTCAGGCAGGGAGAGAATAATTCAATAGCAGTTTGTCAGACAGTTCAGTGCCAGTGATTCATACCTAGCAGGGAGGGAGAGAGATGTCTGATCTTTAGGGCTATCAATTGCATCACAACAGTCAGAGTATTGGTACTAATCGCTCACTTGCATATGTCTATAAGCAACACAGGTCACCTATAAGGCTATTTATTACATCACATCAGTGAGAGTATTGGTAATAATCGCTCACTTGCGTACATCTATAAGCAACACAGGTCCCCTATAGGGCTATTGATTACATCACATCAGTGAGAGCATTGGTAATAATCGGTCACTTGCATACATCTATAAGCAACACAGGTCACCTATAAGGCTATCAATTACATCACATCAGTGAGAGTATTGGTAATAATCGCTCACTTGCGTACATCTATAAGCAACACAGGTCACCTATAGGGCTATCGATTACATCACATCAATGAGAGTATTGGTAATAATCGCTCACTTGCGTACATCTATAAGCAACACAGGTCCCCTATAGGGCTATTGATTACATCACATCAGTGAGAGCATTGGTAATAATTGGTCACTTGCATACATCTATAAGCAACACAGGTCACCTATAGGGCTATCAATTACATCACATCAGTGAGAGTATTGGTAATAATCGCTCACTTGCGTACATCTATAGGCAACACAGGTCACCTATAGGGCTATCGATTACATCACATCAGTGAGAGTATTGGTAATAATCGGTCACTTGTGTACATCTATAAGCAACACATGTCACCTATAGAGCTATCGATTACATCGCATCAGTGAAAGTATTGGTAATAATCGCTCACTTGCATACGTCTATAAGCAACACAGGTCACCTATAGGGCTATCGATTACATCACATCAGTGAGAGTATTGGTAATAATCGCTCACTTGCGTACGTCTACAAGAAACACAGGTCACCTATAGGGCTATCGATTACATCACATCAGTGAGAGTATTGGTAATAATCGGTCACTTGTGTACATCTATAAGCAACACAGGTCACCTATAGGGCTATCGATTACATCGCATCAGTGAAAGTATTGGTAATAATCGCTCACTTGCATACGTCTATAAGAAACACAGGTCACCTATAGGGCTATCGATTACATCACATCAGTGAGAGTATTGGTAATAATCGCTCACTTGCGTACGTCTACAAGAAACACAGGTCACCTATAGGGCTATCGATTACATCACATCAGTGGGAGTATTGGTAATAATCGCTCACTTGCATACATCTATAAGCAACACAGCTCACCTATGGGGCTATCGATTATATCACATCAGTGAGCGTATTGGACCCTGTCTCCTCGCCCACACAATCACACCACAGGTCATTGAGTATCTATTGGTCTGTTGCATATACCCTATATTGATCTGTATCAACATCATGTCTGAAAGGCCGACAAGGAGAGGTCGATTCTCACAGGCCACGAAAAGAGGGCAAGCAGCCTCTGTGTCCATTGTGAAAAGTGGTGGTCACAGTGACTTTATTTTGGGTGCTGCCCGTGCTATTCAGCCACAACATGTGGAAGAGTTGGTGGAGTGGATCCATAAGCCGTCCTCATCCTCTGACACCCATGCTCATAGTAGTTTGCCTTCCACCGCAGCTGCCATAGCGGCCCATTCCACAGGCTCCTTCTCCACAGCTACTCCTTCCTTCGCCCCACCATCATGCACGGAGGAGTCAACTGAACTATTTGATCATAGTGTCAGTGACATGCTGCTGGAGGATGCACAGGAATTTGAAAGATGTGATGTTGGTTCCCAGGTTGATGAAGGGAGTAACGTGAGCCTAGAGAGAGAGGGTGACATTTATGGACAAGAAACCAGCAGTCATGTTGTCACAGCTGAAGCATATTGCCAAGTTTGCTCCAGTGATAAGGAGGGAGGTCACTGACTTTACTTGGGTCCCTGACAGAATAGAGGGGGAGGAGGAGGGGGAGTATGAGGAAGAGGCACAACTCTAATGAGGCAGAATGTGCTCCAGGGGTCGCCATAGCAGTAGCTTACCTATCGTGCCCCAGCACAGAGCTCCACAGGTGCAGGGTGCTGCAAACTCCCCGTGGACTTCCAAAAGTTTATTATTTATTTATTTTTTATTTTTTTGTTAGTGTGAAGGCGCTTGGTTATTTTTCTATTTGTTATTTAAATCTATAATTTACCTGCTGCCCCTTTAATTGTATGAATACAATAGTTATGATAAGTAGAAAAGTGAAAAAGGCGCTGGTATAGATATATTATTTGCATCGGATTAGAGGTTAGAGTGCTTAGTGCTAGTATGCAAATGAGGCTGTGAATATTCAAAATAAAGTGCTAGCTTTTCTGTGCAAAATTGCTGAGAATGTTACCTATAAAATAGGTACTGATTAACCACTTGCCTACAGGGCACTTTCACCCCCTTTATGCCCAGGCCAATTTTCAGCTTTCAGCGCTCTCACGCTTTGAATGACAATTGCGCGGTCATGCTACACTGCACCCATATGACATTTTTATCATTTTTTCACACAAATAGAGCTTTCTTTTGGTGGTATTTAATCACCTCTGGGTTTTTTATTTCTTAGAAAAAAAAAGAAAAAAGAACATTTAAAAAAAAAAAAATTTTACTTATTTCCTGTGAGTATATTTTGAAATAAATACAATTTTCTCCTTCACTGATGTGCGCTGATGAGGCAGCACTGATGGGCACTGATAGGCTGCACTGATGGGCACTGATGAGGTGGCACTTATGGGCACTGATTGTGGGCACTGATAGGGGGCACTGATGGCGGGCACTGTGGGCACTGATGGTGGGCAGTTATGGCATTTTTTTACCCTTTCGTGTAATCAGGGCACTGGTGATCAGTGCCCTGATTACATTTCTCTGTGTCCCCTTACCGCTGATCGGCTCTCTTCTTCCTCACACGCAGTGTGAGGAAGGAGAGCTGGCAATGAGAGATGATCTCATATGTCTACATTTGAGATCATCTCTCATTGGATGTTCCGATCACATTGTAAATGGCCGCTGTGATTAGCCATTCACCACGATCTGTGATTGGCTGTGTCCAAGGGACACGGCCGACACAGATTTTCCCCGATGCGCGCGGGAGCGCGCGGGGAGCCTGTTACTGGGAGGCCGTTTAAAGACGGCCTCCCGGAAATTAGAGCCCGCACTGTAGCCGTCTTTCGGCTATAGTGCGGGCGGGAACTGGTCAAACATATATACTTTTCTCAGTATTACAGCAGTGCAGTCAATAAATAATAATTCTTTAAATATGGGGGGGGGGGGATTTCCTTTTGAACACATGTACTAAAGTAGGTTCTGCCACCGTCCCTGCATGTATATGTCTTGGGGGTTGCTGGTGCCTCAAACCAGATAGAGTGGGACTTTACGGGCAAGTGAATGGGTATACATAGGAAATTATGATATATGTATCAAGGAAATGACAAATATATGACAAATATAACAAATATAAAAAGAATAGTATTTAATCCATAAATACCAATAGGATATATACAGTAAGCATATAGTGAGAATTGTGCTTGGGGCAGAGGCCCAAGCGTGAGGAAGAAAAAGATGATTCAACAGAATCAGTGACAATGGTGCATCTGGTGAATTAAAACATGGATTTTTTATGTTTTCCCATGGATATTGGAAAGGAAGGTTATTCCAGAAAAAATCTTAGATTGCTGACGCGTTTCGGCTCTATCATGGGCCTTTCTCAAAGTGTTCAGTCACTCAGTCTGTGGTCTATGAGAATAACATGAAATGTAAGGATTATTGAACAAATCCTCTAAAGTATATCCAGTACAATCTTGATATTGATAATGTTTGAAAATTACATACATGGGTGTAGCCATTGTTCCTGCGCAGAATCCATTTACAATCACAGCGGGAGTCGTGTACTGCAAGGCCTAAGATAATATATGATGTTTCTTTAAAAAAAATGGGGTTCAGATAGGTCATGTGAGTGATTCAAGAATTATATATATGTATATGTTCCTCCACTTACAGTTAGGTTGACTGGTAGGAGGGGCTTGCCACCGGGGTCTTTGGGGTATATATTCCCCTCTTTGTCCACCGGGCTCTTGATCTGAAGTGTAATAGGAATTGGTTTGTGTGGATAGAGTTTATATAGTACACAGTAACTTCAAGAGTAGTGTGACTATGGTGTCCGGTTTTTACCAGGATAAGTGCCGACATCTTATTGTGCTTGACTTTAAGGATGCTGTTTTTTACATAGGTAAGGTGACTTTTATTACCGTGACTAGGTGCCAAAATTTTATTTCCAAAAATAAGGGCTTTGAAGTCCGTAGCACTTACGTTTTTCAGGATGGGATGGAGGTGTTCTTTCAGCCAGCGCAGGTTAGGTCCGTCCTCTCCCCTCTGCTGGAGAGGAGTGAGGATTGCCTGTTCGTTCCCCGGCCTTAAGAAGCCCCTCGCGCATGCACATTGCGCGCTGCACGTAGGCGGGCTCCATAGCGGCGTGACGTGGCACCGACATCTGTGCGCGCAGGTCGCAACCCCGTTGCTGGGGACGCCGCTCTGGCCGCCGACACGGGAGGAGGGGCCATCATCTCCCCGAGGGGATTGATTGGTCCCAGCAATCCCCTACGAAGTAGGGGTTTCCCGTGCCGGGTGTGACTGTGGGATATTGCGGGGCCAATCAGCGGAAGCATGGTGTGTCCCCATGTAATAACAAAACAAAATATGCGGAATCTAAAGCATTTCTGTTGATATATGTGTGCATTCACATAAAGGTGGATTCAACACTATTACAATGGTTATAGTATACTTGTAATATAATTTGTGAAACAAAAGTGATAATGACACAATATTTTAACAGCAGTTGCATATATCACCACCACAGGTGGCTGTGGGTCAGGGAGGGACATTCCCGATTGCCGGGCAGTGCCATGGATCGCTCCAGGGCCATGTCCATATACAATCGGGTTCTTGAGCACTAATGTAGAAAAAGGCAGTGTTTTAAATACAGTGGAATAAAGCATATATCTCATATGCATTTTATTTACAACACTGGAATGGGGGGCCCTGATGTGTGTGGGGTCATGGGGGAGATTGTGTGGAGATCACATTGATACAAGCGTAAGGATGAATGGATGAGTCATTAATCTGTCTTGCCAGAGGCAAAGCCTTCAAGAAACGGGCGGAAGCTCTCGTTTTCATTTAGGCCAGGAGGTTTTGTGGCATAGAGGTGTCTAATCCACCTCATTTCCATCTGAAGCAGTCTTTTATTCCAGTCCCCCCCACGATGCGGTATATGAATCCTTTCAAGTGCTATAAAAGTCACTTTGGGCATTCTGTTTTTGTGATAGTGGGCAACATGCCTCCCGAGGGGTACATAGAAGTTGCACAATTGCATGCTGTTGATGTGTTGATTGACCCGTTTGCCAAACTCTTGTTTGGTCTTTCCTACATAGTAGGAAACGCATTGGTACCGCATGAGGTAGACGACTCCTCTCGTCCTGCAATTTACAAAGTGTCGAGGTCTGAAGGGCTCCCCGTTTGGGAGAGTTGTGTTAACACATTTTTGTATAACGCTGCATTGTCCGCAGTTTCCACATGGAAATGTGCCCATTTGTTTACAGGGATCCTTTCTGGTTTCCTTGTATTCACTGTGCGTCGGTGATTGCTTCATTGACCCTGCTTTACGGAATGTTATCTGTGGACTCTCTGGTATAAATTATTTTACCATGGGGTCTTCTTTTAGGATCAGCCAGTTTTTTGAGATGATCTTCTTTATTTTTTGGTGGTCGTTTGTGAACCTCATTATTATCCTGGTTATGTTTTCCTGTTCAGTGGGTTTCCGTCTGTTTTCATTTTTGAATAGAATGTTATGTCTGTCTTGCTTCTTAACTCTATTAAACGCTTTTCTCAAAGTCGTCTTTGTGTAGCCTCTTCTTAGTAGCCCTGCGGTGAGGATGTTTGCCTCTTTCTGGAAATCTTGTTCAGTAGTACAGTTTCTTTTAAGCCTTAGAAACTGACTGTATGGGATTGCGTTCTTCAGTGGGGTGGGGTGGAAGCTTGACGCATGCAGTATGGAGTTGCTGGCTGTCTCCTTCCTATATAGAGTTGTCTTTAGGAGTCCGTCTTTATCTTTGATGATCCAAGTATCCAAGAAGGCAATTTTCTCCTTATCATAGTTGAGAGTAAAGTACATATTATATTCATTGTTGTTCATGGCTTGCAGGCATTCTTTGATCATACTTTCTGGTCCTGTCCATATGATGAATATATCATCTATGAACCTTTGCCATAATATGATATTATTGGCAAAGGCGCTGTTTTCTTCTTTGGCCAGGAAATCCTTTTCCCAGGCCCCAAGGTATGTGTTGGCATAGGAGGGGGCACAACTTGTGCCCATTGCAACCCCACATGTTTGCAGGTAGTAGGTGCCATTGAATGCAAAGAAATTGTTGTTTAAGATGTAGTCCAACATCATAACTATGAAGTCATTGAACTTCCTGTCATGTCCGCTTTGTTCCTCCAGGGTTTTTTTGATCACTTCCATTCCCTTTTTGTGCGGGATATTGTTGTACAAAGCTTCTACATCGATTGTGATGAGAAACGCTTCCTTTGGTATGGTAATGTCATCGAGGATCTGTAGGAGGTGTACCGTGTCCCTTGTGTATGAGGGTAATTTGGTTACGTGGGGTCTTAGGTATGCGTCTATGACTTTACTGGTGTTTTCGGTGAGATTGCCATTACCCGATATTATGGGTCTACCCGGTGGGTTGTTCCTATCCTTGTGGATTTTGGGTAACGCATAGAAGGTCGGTGTTCTTGCGTGTTTAGCCCTCATAAATTGCCACAATGTTTGTGAGATCATACCTTGGTTTAAGGCTCCATCGATTTTTTTATAGAAATCCTCTTTGTATGACTCTACCATGATGGGCAGTATCTTCTTATAGCATTGTGTATTGTCCAGAATCTTCTGGCACATCTCATTGTAGTCCTCGTTGTCCATGAGCACAATGTTCCCCCCCTTATCAGAGGGTTTGATTGTGATTGATTCGTTGCTCTCTAATTCTTTGAGGGCAGCTTTTTGTTCTACGGTAAGATTTTGCCTGGTGTTGTCTCCTTTTAATTTTTTCAACTCTTTGGTTGTTTCCCTCACGAAGAGGGCTATTGCCGGATTTTCATTTAGTGATGGAAAGATGTGAGATTTTTTCTTGAAGGCCGGGCGTTGTGTTCCTGATGTTTCTACTTCATCATCTTCACTTTCTGCGGGTGTGTCCTCCTCAGTCCAATCATCTCCCGCCCCTTCTTCTAGTAAAAGGTTCAAGTCTCTAATAGCCCTAAATTCGGCTGCAGTTAAATTCGTTTGTGGTGTTTCAGTGATTGTTTTCTTACTGAATTTTACTTTCAGAAGTAAATTTCTAGCAAAGAGATTAACATCCTTTATTGTTTTAAAAGTGTCTGTGCCTCTGTTGGGGCAGAAGGATGTTTGATGTTTAGTCAACTACGATAAGGAGAAAATTGCCTTCTTGGATACTTGGATCATCAAAGATAAAGACGGACTCCTAAAGACAACTCTATATAGGAAGGAGACAGCCGGCAACTCCATACTGCATGCGTCAAGCTTCCACCCCACCCCACTGAAGAACGCAATCCCATACAGTCAGTTTCTAAGGCTTAAAAGAAACTGTACTACTGAACAAGATTTCCAGAAAGAGGCAAACATCCTCACCGCAAGGCTACTAAGAAGGGGCTACACAAAGACGACTTTGAGAAAAGCGTTTAATAGAGTTAAGAAGCAAGACAGACATAACATTCTATTCAAAAATGAAAACAGACGGAAACCCACTGAACAGGAAAACATAACCAGGATAATAATGAGGTTCACAAACGACCACCAAAAAATAAAGAAGATCATCTCAAAAAACTGTCTGATCCTAAAAGAAGACCCCGTGGTAAAATCATTTATACCAGAGAGTCCACAGATAACATTCCGTAAAGCAGGGTCAATGAAGCAATCACTGACACACAGTGAATACAAGGAAACCAGAAAGGATCCCTGTAAACAAATGGGCACATTTCCATGTGGAAACTGCGGACAATGCAGCGTTATACAAAAATGTGTTAACACAACTCTCCCAAACGGGGAGCCCTTTAGACCTCGACACTTTGTAAATTGCAGGATGAGAGGAGTTGTCTACCTCATGCGGTGCCAATGCGGGTCCTACTATGTAGGAAAGACCAAACAAGAGTTTGGCAAACGGGTCAATCAACACATCAACAGCATGCAATTGTGAAACTTCTATGTACCCCTCGGGAGGCATGTTGCCCACTATCACAAAAACAGAATGCCCAAAGTGACTTTTATAGCACTTGAAAGGATTCATAAACCGCATCGTGGGGGGGACTGGAATAAAAGACTGCTTCAGATGGAAATGAGGTGGATTAGACGCCTCTACGCCACAAAACCTCCTGGCCTAAATGAAAACGAGAGCTTCCGCCCGTTTCTTGAAGGCTTTGCCTCTAGCAAGACAGATTAATGACTCATCCATTCATCCTTACGCTTGTATCAATGTGATCTCCACACAATCCCCCCCATGACCCCACACACATCAGGCCCCCCCCATTCCAGTGTTGTAAATAAAATGCATATGAGATATATGCTTTATTTCACTGTATTTAAAACACTGCCTTTTTCTACATTAGTGCTCAAGAACCCGATTGTATATGGACATGGCCCTGGAGTGATCCATGGCACTGCCCGGCAATCGGGAATGTCCCTCCCTGACCCACAGCCACCTGTGGTGGTGATATATGCAACTGCTGTTAAAATATTGTGTCATTATCACTTTTGTTTCACAAATTATATTACAAGTATACTATAACCATTGTAATAGTGTTGAATCCACCTTTATGTGAATGCACACATATATCAACAGAAATGCTTTAGATTCCGCATATTTTGTTTTGTTATTACATGGGGACACACCATGCTTCCGCTGATTGGCCCTGCAATATTCCACAGTCACACCCGGCACGGGAAACTCCTACTTCGTAGGGGATTCCTGGGACCAATCAATCCCCTCGGGGAGAAGATGGCCCCTCCTCCCGTGTCGGCGGCCAGAGCGGCGTCCCCAGCAACGGGGTTGCGACCTGCGCGCATCCATTCGGCGCAGGCGCAGATGTCGGTGCCACGTCACGCCGCTATGGAGCCCGCCTACGTGCAGCGCGCAATGTGCATGCGCGAGGGGCTTCTTAAGGCCGGGGAACGAACAGGCAATCCTCACTCCTCTCCAGCAGAGGGGAGAGGACGGACCTAACCTGCGCTGGCTGAAAGAACACCTCCATCCCATCCTGAAAAACATAAGTGCTACGGACTTCAAAGCCCTTATTTTTGGAAATAAAATTTTGGCACCTAGTCACGGTAATAAAAGTCACCTTACCTATGTAAAAAACAGCATCCTTAAAGTCAAGCACAATGAGATGTTGGCACTTATCCTGGTAAAAACCGGACACCATAGTCACACTACTCTTGAAGTTACTGTGTACTATATAAACTCTATCCACACAAACCAATTCCTATTACACTTCAGATCAAGAGCCCGGTGGACAAAGAGGGGAATATATACCCCAAGGACCCCGGTGGCAAGCCCCTCCTACCAGTCAACCTAACTGTAAGTGGAGGAACATATACATATATATAATTCTTGAATCACTCACATGACCTATCTGAACCCCAGTTTTTTTAAAGAAACATCATATATTATCTTAGGCCTTGCAGTACACGACTCCCGCTGTGATTGTGAACGGATAGAGGGCTTCTGCGCAGGAACAATGGCTACACCCAATGTATGTAATTTTCAAACATTATCAATATCAAGATTGTACTGGATATACTTTAGAGGATTTGTTCAATAATCCTTACATTTCATGTTATTCTCATAGACCACAGACTGAGTGACTGAACGCTTTGAGAAAGGCCCATGATAGAGCCGAAACGCGTCAGCAATCTAAGATTTTTTCTGGAATAACCTTCCTTTCCAACATCCATGGGAAAACAGAAAAAATCCATGTTTAAAGTCACCAGATGCACCATTGTCACTGATTCTGTTGAATCATCTTTTTCTTCCTCACGCTTGGGCCTCTGCCCCAAGCACAATTCTCACTAAATGCTTACTGTATATATCCTATTGGTATTTATGGATTAAATACTATTCTTTTTATATTTGTTATATTTGTCATATATTTGTCATTTCCTTGATACATATATCATAATTTCCTATGTATACCCATTCACTTGCCCGTAAAGTCCCACTCTATCTGGTTTGAGGCACCAGCAACCTCCAAGACAATTCTTTAAATATGATTGCTTAAAGTGCTAGATAGTGCAAAAAAATTCTATATAAAAAATAAATATAATTCATACAGGTATTTTTCATTAGTGCTGTGCTTCTTGAAACTTTAAAAGATTTTAAAACTTTCAATAACTTAAATATAAGAAACAATGGTCCGTGAATAAATGAATACATGATAAAACAATACTCACAGACCTCAAATGCCATTATGAAGGAGTATTAATGGTCTGATCCACCTGTATAATAGGATTAAAGACGTTTGAGGTCTGTGTGACCTAGTGATTTCTGGTAAGAGGCATTGATCACCACCTTTTCTCACTGGAGCACCTGATCCATAGGAAATTAACCCCTGCACCATTTTTTGCATGAACTTTTTGGATCACAGTTCACCATTTTAGCACTATTGAAGCATTATTTTATAATTTATTTATTTATTTATCATTGGAGTATTGTTTTATCATTTATTAATTTATTCACGGACAATTGTATTTATATTTAAGTTATTGAAAGTTTTAAAATCGTTTAAAGTTTCAAGAAGCATAGCACTATTGAAAAATATCTGTATGAATTATATTTATTTTTTATATAGAATTTTTTTTATAAAGAATTTTTTTTTTCTAGCACTTTAAGCAATTATATTTAAATAATTATTATTTATTGACTGCACTGCTGTAATACTGAGAAAAGTATATATTTTTAATTAGTACCTATTTTATAGGTAACATTCCCAGCAATTTTGCACAGAAAAGCTAGCACTTTATTTTGAATATTCACAGCCTCATTTGCATACTAGCACTAAGCACTCTAACCCCTAATCCAGTGCAAATAATATATCTATACCAGCGCCTTTTTCACTTTTCTACTCATCAAAAGTTTATTAGTGTTTGCTTTCTTCAGCACACGTGCAGTAGACTGCAGCGTTGCTGTTTGCAACATCTGCTTAAAGTGGATCAAGCGTGGCCAGAACAACAGCCGATTGGGCACCACATGCTTGACAAGGCATATGACGACCTGCCATGCAGTCCGTTGGCAACAGCACCTGAAAGAGGCACCAGATCAAAACAAGCATACATCACCTTGCTCCTCATCTGTGATCTCTAACCCTACTATACATCATAGTCCCAATCTGCTAGCAGTACACCACCGCTTGATTTGAGCAGCAGGCAAATTTCACTACCCCGGTTTTTAAATCAAAGAAAGAAGTACTGTCCCAGCCAATGCCATACACATGCTCAGCACCCTAATGCTAGCTTGGCCAAACTGCTAGCATTACAGTTTCTGCCTTTTCATCTGGTAGACTCTGCTCCCTTTTGTGAATTTGTGGAATGTGGCAGGTCCCAAAAAGGCATTTATTTTCGCGTAAGGCCATTTTGGCTCTCTACCATCATGTGTAAGGTAGTGTTTTGGCCTTGTTGGACAAAGCAGCCAGAAGGTGCACATTACTGCTCACTCTTGGTCCAGCAGGCATGGGCAGGGACATTACATTTCTTTAACGGCGCACTGGGTAACTCTGCTGGCAGCTGGGAAGGATGCAGGACAGGGTTCGGTGTTGCAGCTTGTTTTTCCACCACGCCTCCAAAAAGCTGGTGTTGGTTATGCCCTCTTCTGCTCAATTGTTCTCAGAAGCAGCAGTGCTCCCTAAGCGTTCAAGGGGCTACATAAGCAGTCAGGCTAAAAGATAGGAGTCACACTGGTGCAGAGATTCTGTCAGCTCTGCAGGGGCAGGCTCAGAGATGGTTGACGCCACAACAGCTTGGGCCAGGAATGGTTGTATGCGATAATGGCACCAACCTTCTCTCCGCCCCCTGACAGGGACACTTGGCACGTGTTCCATGCTTGGCACATGTTTTGAATATGGTGGTGCAGCGTTTCTTGAGAAGATACCCGTGCTTCCAAGATCTCCTGAGGTAAGCCAGAAAAGTCTGTGGCCATTTCCGTTGTTCATTCAATGCCAGTGCTCGCTTATCTGACATTCAATGGGAATTAGTCCTGCCCACCAACCGCCTTATTTGTGACATGCCCACCAGGTGGAACTCAACGTTGGCAATGCTGCAGCAGCTGCACACGCAGCAGAGGGCCATCAATGAGTACCTGTGTGAGTATGGCACAAGGACAGGGTCAGGGGAGCTTGGCTTTTTTCGCCACGCCAGTGGCTTTTGATTTAGGATGCATGCATCGTCCTGTCACCATTTGAGGAGGCCACGAGGATGGTGAGCCGGGACAATGCATGTATCAGTAAAAACTATTCTGCTAGTCTACCCGCTGGAGCACACGCTGCGTGGAATCATGGACAGGGCACTTAAGGCAGAAAAGCGGGAGAAAGAGGAGGACTTCCTTTCCTCACAAGGCCCCCTTTATGCAGATATCATTCCTGCAGGGCTACAAAACAAACAGGAGGAAGAGGAGGAGGATAAGGATTTTGGCAGCATGGATATAGAGGATATCATACAGCAGTCTTCAAGGGATGGTTTTGATTCCCCAGAAACTCCAGGAGTTGTACGTGGTGGGGGAGAGGTTGCTCCTGCTGTCATCCTTAGTAACCCAGAGGACTCAGAAGCTCATGCCTCCTCCAACTTAGGTTGCATGGGCTCCCTGATTCTGCAAAGCCTGCAAAAGGACTTGAGGATTTGTGCTATCAAGGAGAGGGATAATTACTGGTTGGCAACCCTTCTTGATCCATGTTACAAGGGTTAAGTTGCAGAGCTCATCCTGCCTTCACAGAGGGAGCAGAGGATGAAACATCTTGAGGAGGCCTTGAAAAAAAATTTGTGTACCATCTTTCCAGACACTGGGAGGTCAACATTCTCTGGACATGTTTCTGAAGCATCGTTCAGCCAAAGGAGGAGCGGTGGAGAAGGAGGCCGGCTTACCGATGCCTTTAAACAGTTCTTTAGTCCTCAGCAGCAACCAGGGCTGTTAGGTTTAAGCAACCATTGCCAGCGTCTCCATCATATGGTGCATGATTATTTAGGCGCAAGAGCCGACTTGGAGACCTTTCCAGCTGAGCATCCACTGGCTTACTGGGTCTTGTGGATGGATCACTGGCCAGAACTTGCTCAATATGCAATGGAGCTACTGGCCTGTCCTGCTTCCAGCGTGCTTTCTGAACCAACGTTCAGTGCTGCTGGAGGGTTTGTGACAGTCAAAAGAGTGTGTCTGTTCAGACTCTGTTGACCAGCTGACTTTTATCAAAATGAACCAGTCCTGGATCAACAAAAGCTTTCAGGCCCCTGACGCTGATGTAACTTATTGAATTTGCTATGGGTCTGCCACCCCTTGAAGACTGCATATGCTGCCTATCCTATTCCTCTACCTTGATTCTGCTAGCTTCCAAGAATGTTTTTGGTTTAGGTCACTACCAACCCCCAAGGCCTAATTTTTCAGCACTTGTATGACAGGTGCATACAATTTAAATGTTGTATGTCATTTTTAACAGCAGGCCCTGTCCCTGTGCCCTGCTACTTGTGAGGGGTTACGGTGTCCAGGCACCAAACACACCTAAGGCCCAATATTTTTGCACCTGTTTCACAAGTACATGCTATTTCAGGTTTGTATGTAATTCTTACCAGCAGGTCCCATTCCTGCACCCAGCAAGAGTATCTGCGAGGGTTTGGTTATGGTGTTCAGGCACCACCTACAGCAAAGGCCCAGTTTTTGGCACCTGTATAGAACATGCAATTTCATATTTGTATGGAATTCTTACCAGCAGGTCCCTTTCCTGCACCCAGCAAGAGTAACTGCAAGGGCTTGGTTACGGTGTGCAGGCACCACCTACAGCAAAGGCCCAATTTTTGGCACCTGTATAGCACATGTAATTTCAAATTTGTATTAAATTTTTAGCAGCAGGGCCCATTCCTGCACCCAGCAAGAGTAACTTCGAGGGGTTACAGTGTTCAGGCACCACCAACAACCAAAGCACAATTTTTCTGCACCTGTATCACAAGTACATGCAATTTCAAATTTGTATGGATTTTTTAGCAGCAGGGCCCGTTCCTGCACCCAGCAAGAGTAACTGCGAGGGGTTACTCTTCGTTCAGGCACCACCAACAACCAGGGCCCAATTTTTGAAATTTGTATGTATATTTGTATGACATTTTTTGTCTTTAGAAATGTAAGTTTTGCTGCAGCAGGCTACACACATCGTAGAGATGCACTACTTTACAGGCACATTCAGGGGAACCCCCAGGCACGATATTTGAAGGAATTTTTCATTTTTATAGTTTCACTTTAAGCCTCATTAAAATCAGTAAATCACTGCTCCTTTAAAAACAATCGCTTTTAAAAACATTTTTTTTATTGCTACATGTTCCCCAGGTCAGTACCTGGACCCCCATACACTTTTTTTGGGCAATAACTTGCATTTAAGTGTTTAAAATGGGGCCGTTTGATTTTGAAGGTTTGACTCCCATAGACTTCAATGGGGTTCGTTTGTTGGAATTAACTTTTCCTCTGTTCACGGTGTTCTGGTTCGGGGGGTGTTCGGCTCATCACTAGAGAGGAATATAAACTCTGGTTAATGAAAGAGACCAAAAAAAATTAAAATTATATTTTAGAATTTAGGTAGGCCTGACTTCAATTACTCCAATTAGGAGGCTGCTCCTAAAACAAACATAAATAAACAAAACCTATGCTTTAAGGTCCTCTGTGGTTTTTCTCTCTTAAGTATATTGCCAAGTCTGGGTCATATCTGCCTTGTGCAACAATGTTCTTTTGAGTATTTTTCCTAAAATATAAAACTAAGAAACCATTATAACCACCTCACTCTACCTCCCTGAGAGGTTCCTTATGTACCAAGATTTCACATAACCCGTTATGTACCAATAGGCTTGGTCCTTAAGTGGTTAAAAACAAACTTGATCCTTTGTGCAGCTACATCACTAACCTGATCTCAAAATATCAACCTAGCCGCTCTCTTCGGTCCTCCCAAGACCTCCTGCTCTCTAGCTCCCTTGTCACCTCTTCCCATGCTCGCCTCCAGGATTTCTCCAGAGCTTCTCCCATTCTTTGGAAATCTCTACCCCAATCTGTCCGACCGTCCCCTAATCTATCCATCTTTAGACGATCCCTGAAAACCCTTCTCTTTAAAGAAGCCTACCCGGCTACAAACTAATAACGCTGTTTCACTTGCTCCATCAGCTCATCCCCCCACAGCTCTTGCCTTTTGTATCAATTGACCCTCCCTTTTAGATTGTAAGCTCTAACGAGCAGGGCCCTCTGATTCCTTTTGTTCCAAATTGTAGTGTAACTGTAATGTCTGCCCTCATTTTGTTAAGCGCTGCGCAAACTGTTGGCGCTATATAAATCCTGTATAATAATAATAATAATAATTGTGCAAAGCCAACTTGCATCCCCAGTTCTTAAGTTACAGGTGATGGATGACTCACGTGCCATATCCTGAGAGGGAAAGCCTGATGTAGTGTGATATGGCTGTAAAATGCCTCCGGAGGGAAATGAAGTCCTGAGGGAAATTAAGCCACTCAGGGAAAAAAAACGCTGTGGCTGTCGGGCCAGAAGATAACACAGCCTGCTGTGGTGAATCACCGCCACGGGAATGCAGGTAGGCTGATCGGCAAGCCGGAGATGACGTAGTAATACTGGCACGAAGCCGTGGTGTATACACAGAAAGCCAGAGAGGGCAGCTGAAGCCCAGCCAAGGAGAAGACAAAGCTGGAATCAAGACAACATGTTTCGGGACACGCCCCTTCCTCAGGTCATAACCTTGTTTATGACCCGAGGAAGGAGAGTGCCCCAAAACATGTTGTCATAATTTAGGCTTTATCTTCTTGTGTGGGTTTTAGCTGCACTCCCTGGCTTTCTGTGAATAAACTCACAGCTTCATGCCAGTATAACTATGACATCACCGGTCCACCAATCAGTTCTAGCGACGGTGATTCGGCACTGTAATAGGCTAAAATGTAATAGGCTTACAACACATCAGTAAAACCACACAACCATGTTGGCACCCTGTGGACAGTGTCATTTTTTATGGCAATAAAAGACAAACGTTTAGAAATCGTACTTACCTAGGTGGATACAGCTTCAGTCCGATGCTGCATCTTCACCCCCCGCCCCGGCTCTAAGTCGAGAAATAAGTGATCAAAGGCCACTGATCACTCAGTTCTCAGGGCTTCATGAGCAGAAAGCTGGTTATTGTCAGTCATCATTGTCTGCTCTGCCTCTCCATGCTGACTGGAATGCTGGGCTGTGGAGGAGGCAGGAACTGTTGGCTCAGGCTCTCAGTGGCTCACTGGAAGGCAGAGCCAGGTGCCCGTCCAGGCTCCTGTGTGTATCCCGACCATATGGTCATAATCTTTCCCAAGCCTGGACCGGCACTGTGGCATCAGCCGTCAGTGGGCTTCATCTTGCTGTCAGCTGAAAACAGGTCACCGGAGTGCAGAATGAACCTGGACTCCTGTGAACCACAGGAGAAGTACAGCCATATGGACACAGCCAGATAAAACACACAGGGATTTCTTCAGAATAACAAAAGGTCTGGCGTTGCAACCCTGAGAAACACAGTGGCTCAGCTTGTGGCATAGGGGGTCCGAGAGGCCACCTAGGCACAATAAGCGGTACATCGTGGTATTTATCAGTGATCTGCCCGGATTGTCATTGGGACCCTGAGGTTACCTCTCCATTGGGAAAATATACCAAGTGTTATCGAGCATTTTTCTTATGGTCTGGTAAGAGGCTTTATACGCTCTTGGGTGGCTTGCTGATATTGGTGCATGTGGATTCAATGTTCTGCTGGCTTTTCATTTCCATCTGGTAAGAGGCCTTATGTCTGGTGGTGGTTCACCTTTTCTATACTTGGATAGAATACACCTATACAGATCTATCTGGTAAGAGGCTCTACGTTTGGTGGCGGTCCTTTTTTCTTCTGATTTGATTACATGCCTTTTTACTAGTTATTTTGGTAAGCGGCTGCACAATTGGTGAAGGATTCACAGTATTTGTAGTCCTACACAGTTATAATATTGACAATTTTGTACGGTATCACGCTATGGATTATTATTTTTCCTTCACATGATACACGACCACAATATTGGGAGTTCCTTGCGCTCGAATTCCATTGGATCACCTGGGCACGTGAACTCATCTCATCACATGAATTCTGCAATTTAAAATTGCCGTTCTGGTAAGCACAATTCCTACGGGATCTTTTGGAAGCAGCACAAGATTTCATACATCACTAGTCACTTTATGATATTTGGGACTTTAAACAGTTGGTCATTTATTTGTTTATTTTTCAATATAGCGCGACTTATACAATATATAAGCTTTGGTTGTACTTCTCCTGTAAGCTATGTGAGTCAAAAATTACTATAGTTTTTTTCCAACCATGAAATCCCTTTTTTTGAACACCTTGGCCTGTTACAGGAAGTGAAAAAAAAAACACAGATCTACTGGCACAACCAACAGAAAATAAAACAGGGGGTACTCAGGAAAACAAAAAACTGCTATAGAATGCTAGCGACAGACTGTATCATAGCATGCATTTTTTCCCCATACTTTTTTTTAACCTTATTCCTGTTTTATGCAAACTCTGTGCCAACAGCATTCAGTGTATTTGTAAAAGTAGGGGAAGTAATGATGATGATAATAATTGCTTTATGTGGCTCAAAAAGCAGGTTCCATTCCACATTCTCAGTGATATGTACCATGAGTCAGAGAATCATTGTTTACTCCATTGACAGGTGTGTCACTTTTAGCACATTTTATTTAATCAAAGCTTTTTCTTACTGTATTTTGCACATATTTCTTTGAAACTTTGTAAAATTGCCAGACATGTAACGAGACACAACATATTGACATTTTTTTTTGTAAGATGGTGTTACTGTTTGGTAGAAGCAATCATTTTTTTTAAGGAAACACATTCTGTAATAATAATTACAATGCATGCTGACATTTTCTTAGCATGAATTATATAGTATATAGCTCTTGTGTGTCTAATTTGCCTGATTCGACTAATCCATTTTGCAGTGACAAAATTCAATTTGCCTTTGATTCTCCTGATTTGATTTTGTGATTCAGTGCATAGCAAGAAAATTCACAGGGAATCAAAATGGTTTCACTACCGGAACTTTTTAGGGGCTCCAAATTTTCTCATTGAAGTATTGAATACATAACTAAATATATATTGAAATAGAGCTTAGAATTCTTTGCAGGTACAAAATTAATATGGAGGATGAGCAAAAACAATTTATTAACCACTTGCCGACCAGGCCATAGCCAAATGACAGCTACAGCATGGTCAGCTTATTCTGGGAGGGCGTACAATGATATCCTCCCAGAATCGCAGTTCCCGCGCGCCCCCCAGAAGTGTCTGTGCTTGCCAGGTCTGAGGGACCTGGCGCATCACGGATCATGGTAAATGGCCAATGACAGTGGCCCTCAACAAACTGGCGCATGTCCGGTTCAGTTCTCTCCTCCCCACGCACAGCTGTACACAGTGATCGGTACAGCGTGAGAGGAGAGGAGGGAGGCCGCAGCACCGCTCACCTCTGCCTCCTCCATGTCTCAGTCATACCTCAGTCATGCCTCAATCATGCCCATCCGTGCCTCAATCATTCCAATCCTTGCCTTAATCATGCCCATCTGTGCCTAAATAATGCCTGTCCATGCCCCATCTGTGCCTCAATCATACCCATCTGTGCCTCAATCATGCCTATCTGTGCTTAATATGTGCCTCAATCATGCCCATTCATGCCTCAATCATGCCTATCTGTGCCTCAATCATGACTCACTCATGCCCATCCGTGCCACATTCATGCCTCATCTGTGCCAACCCATGCCAATTCAGTGCTCATCCATGGCACGTCCATGCCCCATTTGTGCTCATCTGTGCCACAGCCATGCCATGTCAGTGCTCATCCATTCCACATCCATGCCAAGTCAGTGCTCATCTGTGTTACATCAATGCCATGTCAGTGCTCATCTGTGCGACATCCATGCCAGGTCAGTGCTCATTTGTGCCACATCAGCGCTCATTCGTGCCACATCAGCGCTCATCTGTGCAACATCCATTCTACCTCGATGCTCATCCATGCCACATCCATGCCCACATCAGTGCTCATCTGTGCCACATCAGTGCTCATCCGTGCCACATCAGTGCCACTAGAGTGCTTATCATTGCCCTACAGTGCCTCACAAAAGTGCAATGGGTAGTCAGGAAATGACAGTGCTCCCTGAATGTTGGGCGTATGTGGCCAGGCTGTGGAAAAGTCTCACACGTGGTATCGCCATATTTATGAGGAGTAGCAGAATGTATTTTGGGGTGTCATTTTTGCTATGTACATGCTATGTGTTAAAAATATCTTAGAAATGGACAACTTTGTGTTAAAAAAAAAATGGGTTTTCATTTCCTTTCCACATTTTCCAAAAACTTGTAAAAAAAAATTACATGTTGAAAAGACTCCTGATGCCTCCTAGATTATGTGTTGGGGTGTTTGCTTTCCAAAATTGGGTCATTTTGTGCGTGTTTCCGCTGTCCTGCTTCTCCAGGATCTTCAAAAGTGTGATAGGTTGTCAGGAAATTATATGTGTAATTTATGCTTCTAGAACGCCTGGAGGTGCTATTTGGATGTTGGGCGTCTGCATGTGGCAAGGCTGTGTAAAAGTCTCACACATGTGGTATCACCATACTCAGGAGGAGTATCAGAATGTATTTTGGGGTGTAGTTACAAGTATGCCTTTATAATATGTGAGAAATAACTTGATAATATGACAATTTTGTGAACAAAAAATCTTCATTTTGCAAAGAATTGTGGGCAAAAATTACAACTTCAAAAAAACTCCCCATGCCTCTTACTAAATAGCTTGGGATGTATACTTTCCAAAAAAGGGGTCATTTGGGGGCTATTTGTACTTTCCTGGCTTGTTAGTGTCTCAAGGAATGAGATAGGCCATCAGTACATCAGGCGTAATCAATTTTCAATGATTGGCACCATAGCTTATAGACTCTATAAACTTAACAAAGACCAAATAACATATACTTATTCGGGTTATTTTTACCAAAGATATGTAGCAGTATAACTTTTGGCCAAAATTTATGAATAAAAGTTATTAAATGTGCAACATTTTAAAACCAAAATGAAGAAAAATGCATATTCTTTATCGTTCATCGACAGGCGAAGTTCCATATCTTCATTACCATTGGGTTATGCTCCTCCAATCAGGAATAGGCACTAGGCAGGAAAAAAAACTTTACCACACCCATGGGAGCTGTCCCTGCAGGCATAACCCCACACACTCTCCTTCAGATTGCAGTTTGTTTTTGCCTAGTTTTAGAAATAGGACTTAGCTCCCTGCTGGGACTTCGGTCTTAGCTGTAAATAGGGAATTTTTACTATTTTGGGATTTTTCATTTTCACTAGTTAGTTCCTGGAAAACTACAACCAACAGCCTGTGGTTTTGGACTGGATAATCTAGATCCTTAAGGTCTCCCAGCCTGGCCAGTGAGCGTGAGCAGGTTATAGTCCAGAACTAGGCCTTGCCACGACAGTGCCCCCATGGATGAGGATGAGCCTGCGAGTGAGCCATTTCGTGGGGACGCAATAAACCTGGAATGCCCTGGGTCACGGCATACCCCTTGGCTGACAGCACCCCCATCCTGGGTGGGAGGTGATCTGTTTTGGAGTGGCGCCTACCTGGTATCATGGTATGGTGAGTAATTGTCCCCCCAAAACCTCCAGAGGGTCTCGGGGCAGACGTGGGCCCTGTCATTGTAATGGTTGGCCCCTCTGGGCTCCCTCGGTTCCCCTGGCCTCTCAGGAGGACTTGGCTCAAACCCCTCAGTTTTTTCCCCTACCCTGTGCAGGTTCCTACCTTGGGGGCTGGAAATATTGTGGCTGTTGTGGCGCCTTTTTAGTGGGGTCCCTTTCCAGGGACCCTCCAATGCCTAATGTTCAGGGACCCCTTTGGGGGGTCCTGGAGACCTTATGGCGTGCCGTGGGGGCCTCCATTTTCCTGTGGATCAATGTGTTCTTTTTCCCATTGTATTACATGGGCAGCCATTTTCTGTTAGTTCCCCATAGGAATGCATGGGGCAGCCATTTTCCTGTAGTCCACGATCGCTGGAGAGGCGAGCGGAATAACACTTTAATTGTAGCAAAGACACAGGCTGTTCTTTCCTTTTCCTGTGCAGATTAGTTTCACTTTCGTTTTCACAGAGCATGCTGGTGTAACGTGAGAAAAGCATACCCCGTGAGAAATCCATACCCACGTCACTTCCTGTTAGAAACGAAATGGAACAGCTGAGGAGCAAACTAGTGCGCATGCTCGGAGGGTATGAAATTATCACGGTAGTGTGTGTAACGTTACACTGACTCAGCGGTTACATTAAAAGAGCTTGGCTGCAACATGAATCATCCCCTCTCCTACCCCTGTCACTTCCCTGATCTTGGCTAATAAATGTAAAAGTGGCGGCGGGTGTATGAAATCTAAATGACAGAGAACTCGGCTCCATGATCCGCTTTTACATTTAGTAGCCGACATCAGGGAAGTGACAGGGGTAGGAGCGGAAATGATTGATGTTGCAGCGGAGATGTTTTAATGTAACCGCCGAAACAGCTGATGCGGTGTAACGTTATAACACACATTCCATACATTCCATACCCTCCAAGCATGCGCACTAGTAAGCTCCTCAGCTGTTTGCTGACCGGAAGTGAAGAGGGTATGAAATTTTCACGGGTAGGTTTTTTTCACGGAACACTGGCAGTTCCTGAGGTAATGTTTTTCTGGGGTTCCCTGTGGGTTTTCCTTGTACAATCTGCTGCTAGATTGCACTAGCCTGGGGTTTGGTAGCCCGCTTAAGGAACAGTGCACTTTTTTATTACCAGTGTAAAATGGAGTCCCAGGATAGAATTTCACCAACAGACCCCTTAGGTGCTGCTGCGGACCCTTCTGGTACACAGTCACAGCCCGATATCACAGCATTTTTACTAAGCCTGATGTCAAAAGTAGGGTTGAGCGGACACCTAGATGTCCGTGTTCGACGGGTTCGGCCGAACTTTAAAAAAAAGTCCGGGTCCGTGTCCCGGACTTTTACCGAACTTTTCCCGGACACCGAACCCCATTGAAGTCAATGGGGACCCGAACTTTAAGGCACTAAAATGGCTCTAAAACACCAAAGGAAAGGGCTAGAGTGCTGCAAATGGCAGCAAAACGTAATTAAGAGCATGGCAAGTGCTCTGCAAACAAATGTGGATAGGGAAATAACTTAAAACAACAAAAAAAAACAGAAAAATAAAACAATGTTCTTCTTCATCTCTGAAGGACGAGGCCCATATGGAGTAGGAGGGAGGTTGAGGTGGTGGTGGATGTGGCGTTGACATAGGCGTGCGCACAGGGTGTGCTGGGTGTGCCTGGGCACACCCTAATCACCTAGGGCACATAGCATTGCCAGTGAGGAGATGGGAAAGATCTCCCTGGGACCTGCTCTGCTCTATTTCTCCTTGCCTACAGGTACATGGCCCCGATACATTACTCTCCCTGCTGGCAAACACATGCATGTGTATTTCAACTTTGGGGTGCACACCTTAATGCAATAGGCTGCGCACACCTATGGGCGGTGTAGGTGGAAGCGGCGGTGGAGGAGGACCAGGGCCGGATTAACAGCATCATGGGCTTGGTGCTGAGGATTTTGAAGGGCCTTAAGGGCCGTGCCTTGCCATGCACCCAGAGGAGGAAGGGTGCAGCCATGCATGCCTAATTCAACATGGGATGCTGTCTCTGAAGCCCATAAACACATCCATGCATCGCCAACTGTCCCTCCTTGTCCGGCCTTCACGCTGTGTGGGGAGGTTCTGAGGGTGCTGCCTGGGGAAGCGAGCATAGAAGCCAGACTTCTGTGTTTACAAGTGACAGAAGAGCGGTAACAGTGAATATGGCCAACCCGGGGCCTATATAAAAGGTAGGGGCCTGGAGCTGCAGCTCCAATAGCCCCTACATTAATCTGGCCCTGAGGAGGAGGACGAGGTAGCCAACACTGCTTCTTTTCAAAAATTTTAAATGAGGGTACACCCCAAAAGAGTGAGAAAGAGCAAAAATGGAACAATGGGTGGGTAAGGTCGGTATCCATTGCTATTCTGCATAAGGTACGGAAAAGTCCCGTGGGATCCATGCCTGGTTCATTTTAATGAACGTGAGCTTGTCCACATTGTCTCTGGACAGGCGGCTGCGCTTGTCTGTTATAACGCCCCCAGCCGTGCTAAATACCCGTTCAGATAATACACTGGCTGCAGGGCACGCCAGCACCTCCAAGGCGTAAAGGGCAAGCTCAGGCCATGTGCCCAATTTGGAGACCCAGAAGTTGAAGGGGGCAGACCCGTCATTCACTACATGTAGGCGTGTGCACACATACTGCTCCACCATGTTGGTAAAATGCTGCCTCCTGCTAAGACGTTCCATCTGAGCTGCTGGTGCTGCTGTTTGTTGTGGCGTGCTGACAAAGCTTTTCCACATTTCGGCCATGCTAACCCTGCCTTCTGAGGTGCTGGCGGTGCCCTGGTTGCGTTGGCGACCTCCTCCTCCTCCTCCTCTGCCTTGTGCTTCCACTGTGGCCCCGCTGTCAGATGGGAATGCCAGCAGCATGGCGTCTACCAGCGTGCGCTTGTACTCGCGCATCTTGCGATCGCGCTCCAGTGAGTGAATTAAGGACGGTACGTTGTCCTTGTAACGGGGATCCAGCAGCGTGGCCACCCAGTAATCAGCACAAGTTAGAATGTGGGCAACTCGGCGGTCGTTGTGGAGACACTGCAGCATGTAATCGCTCATGTGTGCCAGGCTGCCCAGAGGCGACGAAAGGCTGTCCTCTGTGGGAGGTGTATCGTCCGTGTCCTCTGTATCCCCCCAGCCACGCACCAGTGATGGCCATGAGCTGGCCTGGGTGCCACCCTGCTGTGAACATGGTTCCATCTCCTCCTCCAGCTCCTCCTCCTCCTCATCCTCCTCATCCTCCAGAACTGTGCCCCTGCTGGACAATTGTGTCCCTGGCGTTTGTGTGTGCAGGAACCCACCCTCGGAGCCCCTTGCGAATGACTGCCCTGAAAGCCTTTGAAATGTTACCTCTTCATCCTCCTCCTCCTCCTCCTCATCCTGTGCCACATCCTCTTCCATCATCGCCCAAATTGTTTTTTCAAGGAGGCATAGAAGTGGGATAGTTAAGCTGAGAATGGCGTCATTGCCACTGGCCATGTTGGTGGAGTACCCAAAACAGCGCAACAAGGCACAATATATGCAAATGTCAAATATGCAAACTATGCCGCAATTTAATGTTTTTTACACCAAAAGGGTGTGTATTGAATAGCGGAATAGGATAAAAAACTGTGTATCTCACACGTACAAACACAGACTAGGCCCGATTAAATTTTTTCCTACCCTAAAGGGAGGATGAGGAAGAGGAGTATGGAACATGCAGCACCCTCAAATCTTCAGAAGTATGAGATTAACCCCAAAAACTTGGAAAGGTGGATCTCTCTCACACGTACCAACACAGACTATCCCCCAATTTAACTGATCCCCAAAGGTTTTTGATTAAATAGCGGAATAGAAAATATGATCCAAAAAAAGTGTATGTATATCACACGTACACAACCACACTAGGCCCCAATTACTATTGTTTGTACCCCTAAAAGGCTAGATGAGGAGTAGGGGGGGTATGGAACAGGCAGCACCCTCAAACCTTCAGAAGTATGAGATGAACCCCAACAACTTGGAAAGGTGGATCTCTCTCACACGTACCAACACAGACTATCCCCCAATTTAACTGATCCCCAAAGGTTTTTGATTAAATAGCGGAATAGAAAATATGATCCAAAAAAAGTGTATGTATATCACACGTACACAACCACACTAGGCCCCAATTACTATTGTTTGTACCCCTAAAAGGCTAGATGAGGAGTAGGGGGGGTATGGAACAGGCAGCACCCTCAAACCTTCAGAAGTATGAGATAAACCCCAACAACTTGGAAAGGTGGATCTCTCTCACACGTACCAACACAGACTATCCCCCAATTTAACTGATCCCCAAAGGTTTTTGATTAAATAGCGGAATAGAAAATATGATCCAAAAAAAGTGTATGTATATCACACGTACACAACCACACTAGGCCCCAATTACTATTGTTTGTACCCCTAAAAGGCTAGATGAGGAGTAGGGGGGGTATGGAACAGGCAGCACCCTCAAACCTTCAGAAGTATGAGATGAACCCCAACAACTTGGAAAGGTGGATCTCTCTCACACGTACCAACACAGACTATCCCCCAATTTAACTGATCCCCAAAGGTTTTTGATTAAATAGCGGAATAGAAAATATGATCCAAAAAAAGTGTATGTATATCACACGTACACAACCACACTAGGCCCCAATTACTATTGTTTGTACCCCTAAAAGGCTAGATGAGGAGTAGGGGGGGGTATGGAACAGGCAGCACCCTCAAACCTTCAGAAGTATGAGATGAACCCCAACAACTTGGAAAGGTGGATCTCTCTCACACGTACCAACACAGACTATCCCCCAATTTAACTGATCCCCAAAGGTTTTTGATTAAATAGCGGAATAGAAAATATGATCCAAAAAAAGTGTATGTATATCACACGTACACAACCACACTAGGCCCCAATTACTATTGTTTGTACCCCTAAAAGGCTAGATGAGGAGTAGGGGGGGTATGGAACAGGCAGCACCCTCAAACCTTCAGAAGTATGAGATGAACCCCAACAACTTGGAAAGGTGGATCTCTCTCACACGTACCAACACAGACTATCCCCCAATTTAACTGATCCCCAAAGGTTTTTGATTAAATAGCGGAATAGAAAATATGATCCAAAAAAAGTGTATGTATATCACACGTACACAACCACACTGGGCCCCAATTACTATTGTTTGTACCCCTAAAAGGCTAGGAGTAGGGGGAGTATGGAACAGGCAGCACCCTCAAACCTTCAGAAGTATGAGATGAACCCCAACAACTTGGAAAGGTGGATCTCTCTCACACGTACCAACACAGACTATCCCCCAATTTAACTGATCCCCAAAGGTTTTTGATTAAATAGCGGAATAGAAAATATGATCCAAAAAAAGTGTATGTATATCACACGTACACAACCACACTAGGCCCCAATTACTATTGTTTGTACCCCTAAAAGGCTAGATGAGGAGTAGGGGGAGTATGGAACAGGCAGCACCCTCAAACCTTCAGAAGTATGAGATGAACCCCAACAACTTGGAAAGGTGGATCTCTCTCACACGTACCAACACAGACTATCCCCCAATTTAACTGATCCCCAAAGGTTTTTGATTAAATAGCGGAATAGAAAATATGATCCAAAAAAAGTGTATGTATATCACACGTACACAACCACACTAGGCCCCAATTACTATTGTTTGTACCCCTAAAAGGCTAGATGAGGAGTAGGGGGAGTATGGAACAGGCAGCACCCTCAAACCTTCAGAAGTATGAGATGAACCCCAACAACTTGGAAAGGTGGATCTCTCTCACACGTACCAACACAGACTATCCCCCAATTTAACTGATCCCCAAAGGTTTTTGATTAAATAGCGGAATAGAAAATATGATCCAAAAAAAGTGTATGTATATCACACGTACACAACCACACTAGGCCCCAATTACTATTGTTTGTACCCCTAAAAGGCTAGATGAGGAGTAGGGGGGGTATGGAACAGGCAGCACCCTCAAACCTTCAGAAGTATGAGATGAACCCCAACAACTTGGAAAGGTGGATCTCTCTCACACGTACCAACACAGACTATCCCCCAATTTAACTGATCCCCAAAGGTTTTTGATTAAATAGCGGAATAGAAAATATGATCCAAAAAAAGTGTATGTATATCACACGTACACAACCACACTAGGCCCCAATTACTATTGTTTGTACCCCTAAAAGGCTAGATGAGGAGTAGGGGGGGTATGGAACAGGCAGCACCCTCAAATCTTCAGAAGTATGAGATGAACCCCAAAAACTTGGAAAGGTGGATCTCTCTCACACGTACCAACACAGACTATCCCCCAATTTAACTGATCCCCAAAGGTTTTTGATTAAATAGCGGAATAGAAAATATGATCCAAAAAAAGTGTATGTATATCACACGTACACAACCACACTAGGCCCCAATTACTATTGTTTGTACCCCTAAAAGGCTAGATGAGGAGTAGGGGGAGTATGGAACAGGCAGCACCCTCAAATCTTCAGAAGTATGAGATTGTGTTCACTGTACCCCACAAAGATTGAGTTCACTGCACCCCACAATGATTGTGTTCACTGCACCCCACAAAGATTGTGTTCACTGCACCTCACAAAGATTGTGTTCACTGTACCCCCCAAAGATTGTGTTCACTGCACCCCACAAAGATTCTGTTCACTGTACCCCACAAAGATTGTGTTCACTGCACCCTAAAAGGATGTTGTTCACTGCACCCCACAAAGATTGTGTTCACTGCACCCTAAAAGGATGTTGTTCACTGCACCCCAAAAAGATTGTGTTCACTGTACCCCCCCAAAGATTGTGTTCACTGCACCCCACAAAGATTGTGTTCACTGCACCCCAAAAAGATTGTGTTCACTGTACCCCCCAAAGATTGTGTTCACTGCACCCCAAAAAGATTGTGTTCACTGTACCCCCCAAAGATTGTGTTCACTGCACCCCACAAAGATTCTGTTCACTGTACCCCACAAAGATTGTGTTCACTGCACCCCAAAAAGATTGTGTTCACTGTACCCCCCCCCAAAGATTGTGTTCACTGCACCCCACAAAGATTCTGTTCACTGCACCCCACAAAGGATTTTGTTCACTGCACCCCAAAAAGATTGTGTTCACTGCACCCCAAAAAGGATTTTGATCACTGCACCCCAAAAAGGATGTTGTTCACTGCACCCCAAAAATGATTTTGTTCACTCCACCCCAAAAAGATTGTGTTCACTGCACCCCACAAAGATTGTGTTCACTGCACCCCAAAAAGATTGTGTTCACTGCACCCCAAAAATGATTTTGTTCACTGCACCCCAAAAAGGATGTTGTTCACTCCACCCCAAAAAGATTGTGTTCACTGCACCCCAAAAAGATTGTGTTCACTGCACCCCACAAAGGATTTTGTTCACTGCACCCCAAAAAGATTGTGTTCACTGCACCCCAAAAAGGATGTTGTTCACTGCACCCCAAAAAGGATTTTGTTCACTGCACCCCAAAAAGATTGTGTTCACTGCACCCCACAAAGGATTTTGTTCACTGCACCCCACAAAGATTGTGTTCACTGCACACCAAAAAGGATTGTGTTCACTGCACCCCAAAAAGATTTTGTTCACTGCACCCCAAAAAGATTGTGTTCACTGCAGCCCAAAAAGATTGTGTTCACTGCAGCCCAAAAAGATTGTGTTCACTGCAGCCCAAAAAGATTGTGTTCACTGCAGCTCACACACAGAAAAATGGATGTGGATCACTGACACCTGCCTATCTCCAATCCCACACCACACAGCAATATCGATTGTAGTTTGTAGAACACAATTTCCCTAAAATTCAGCAGACTCTGTCCCTAACAGGATTGAGAAGAGATCGTAGATCAGGATTGAGTGCAGATTCACCCCACCCCCCACACAGCAATATCGATTGTAGTTTGTAGAAGACACTGACCCTATAATTCAGCAGACTCTATCCCTAAAATGCCTACAACTCGCCCTGCCTAAACACTCCGACCTGTCCCTCAATTCTATCCGGACACAAATGTTTTTTTCCTGCCTATCTGTCCCTAATCAGCAGCCAGCACATTGATGTGTGCTCTGTCCCTTAGCTAAGCAGCAGAATGACGCTGCTGCGGCGGCTGCCTCGAACTTATAAAGACTTGGTCACATGCTTCAGACGGCCAATCACAGCTACTAAGACATTTGCAGGCATGGCTGGGATGGCTTAAGGCACACCAGTTAAATGATTGTTGATTGGCTGTTGAAAGCCCGCCATGAAAAGAGCGCCAAAGCATGCAAAACCCGGAAATAAAACGACCGAACACGGATTTTTACCCGAACATACAGTAAAGTGTCCGTGTCCGTGTTCGGGTAAAAAAAATCCAATTATTCGGTACGAACACGAATAATACAGTCCGTGTTCGCTCAACACTAGTCAAAAGTAGATTTTGTAATTACAAGTGTTGCCAGCCCCAAACGCCATCTGCCTTCACCTCCATCTGCAGGATCTTCAGACTCTGAGGCAGATATGGCTGCCGCAGACCCACCCCACCCTGCAGGGTCGGTGTCTTCGCATTCTGTCGGTGAAGAGGACCTGTCCTCATCAGTTTGGGAACGCTCCTTGGTGGAAGCCCATATAATTTCAGTGCGGGAAACTTTAAAATTGTATAAAACTAGAAAATGGCACCTCCCTGTGATGTGTGGAACATAATTATTACATAAAATATAAAGATGCGGCTGCCATCAATTTTGGGTAACCAAAAAACAATAAAAGTGAAACATGAGGCGCCAAATCCGAAAGTGCTAAGTGCTAGATAAAAAAATAGTGATAACAAATAATATATTAAATATGATAAATTATAAATACTGTATCAATATTTCATATAGTGCAAAAAATTCCATCCAAATTAGAAACATATATAGAAAACTAGATTATCATATCTAAATATCTATTGGCCTAGATAAAAGGACTTCAGTACTTGGCCATTGTTCAGGTAAAATCATTAGATCTGGAGCCCTTGGGTGAAAATGGCAAACGTCCAAGATTGGATCCCCGTTTACTAACTTTTGATGAGGGTGATTTAAAGGGTGAAGCTTGGGGTGTATGGGGAGGTGTAATTTCTTGCGCCAGAATACAAAATTCCTTGTACCATTCAGGAACATCAATCATGGGCAAGTCCAGCTTCTCACAGAAGTCTGGAAGGTCTTCAGGCATTCTTAGATATAGTTGTTTCCCCTTATAGGATGCATTTAAAGCAAAAGATAAACGCCACCTGTAGGTTATCTCTTTCTCTCGGAGTAGTTCAAGTAGTGTAACGCCCGTCTATTTTGCAGTGTTATGGGCGACAGTTCTTGATATAGAGCAGTGGTTCTTAACCTGGGTTCGATCGAACCCCAGGGGTTCGGTGAGTCAGTCTCAGGGGTTTGGCGGGGGGGCAACAGGGCAATTGCTCCCCCCGAGAAAATATTACTAATTGTGAGGCCAACCCCCCCCCCGGGAAATCAGAACTGCGGTCGGGACGACTCACAGCCATTACACATAGACACTTGACGCTCTGCCCCCTGTACCTTCCCCAGCAGGTTTCCAGCCTATCTCCTGCAGGCTGCTTGCTGCTTGAGTGGGAGGGATGGGGATGCACCTGACCACGGAGATTGCGCCCACCTGGAAGAGGGAAGTGTGAGCAGCTGAGCAGAGGGAGCCGAGTGAATGTACCTGGAGGTAGGCTCAGCTAGCTGTACGTGGTGGATTAGTTTGCAAGCACCTCTATGCTAAGTCTGCTGAGTTACTGCAGCTTAGCATAGAGGTGCTGTTAGCTGACAAATGGAAATGCATGTCCTTTTCATTTAGCTCAATAGGCATTGTGAATGCCCCCTGGTGTGTGCCCTCCCAACACCTCCCCCTTGACACCCCTTGGTATCTCCTCCCAACCCCCCCCCCCAGTGTGTGCCCTCCTGATACCCCATGGTATGCCCTCCCAACGCCTCCCCCCAGTGTGTGCCCTCCTGACACCCCATGGTATGCCCTCCCAACCCCCCACCCCAGTGTGTGCCCTCCTGACACCCCATGGTATGCTCTCCCAACCCCCCCAAGTGTGTGCCCCCCTGACACCCCATGGTATGCCCTCCAAACCCCACCCCAGTGTGCCCTCCTGACACCCCATGATATGCCCTCCCACCACCCCCCCCCAGTGTGTGCCCTCCTGATACCCCATGGTATGCCTTCCCAACCCCCCCAGTGTGTGCCCTCCTGGCTCCCACAGTGTGTGCCCTCTCAACCACTGATGTGTGCCCTCCTGACACGCAGTGTGTGGCCTCCTGACTCTCCAGTGGTGTGTGCCCTCACTACCCTCCCCCACAGTGTGTGTCCTCCTGACCCTCCCCCCAGTGTATGCCATTCCAGCCCCCTGTTGTGTGCCCTCATAACCCCCTGGTGTGTGCCCTCCTGACCCCCCCTGGTGTGTGCCCTCCCAGCCCCCTGGTGTGTGGCTTTACTGATCCCTGTACACTGTCCTATCCTCTGTCCTGTCAACTCCTGTCCTCTGCCCTATTCTCTGTACACCGTCCTACAGCCTACTGACCACTCTATCCTTCCCTACAATCAACTGACCCGTATACACTGCCCTACATGCTACTGGCCTCTGTACACTGCCCTACATCCTACTGACCTTTCTACACCGCCCTAAAAACTACTGACCCCTATACACTGCCCTACATGCTACTGACCTCGCTACACTGCCCTACAAACTACTGAGCACTGTACACTACCCTACAAACTACTGAGCACTGTACACTACCCTACAAACTACTGACCACTGCATACTGCCCTACAAACTACTTACTACTGCACACTGCCCTACAAACTACTGACCTCTGTACGCTGCCCTACAGCCTACTGACCTCTGTACGCTGCCCTACAGCCTACTGACCTCTGTACGCTGCCCTACAGCCTACTGACCTCTGTACGCTGCCCTACAGACTACTGATCTCTGTACGCCGCCCTACAGCCTACTGACCTCTGATTCGGAGGTTCCTAGACTGGTTTGGATGATTATTTATTATCAATTTATGTCTATTTTTTCATTATTAAACTTTTATGGCTCATCTTGAGACATGTTTTGTCCATCTTCCACACATCGATTTCTTCTATATGCACCATCCTTCTTTCTTTTTACTGTTAGTCTTGAACATCATCCCATGTTAAGGATTTGGCAGCCCAGGTGCTATTGATTTACATCTTACTATAGCCACAACATGGCAGCATTGTAGGAATCTGCGTATAGGATTAGCGCCTGGACTTTTTTTGTGTTTATAGGAGGGTTTAGCAGGCTGGAGAGGTTAGATGTAGCTGCGGGTGTACAGAGCTCCTCTATGCTGCAGCCATCACTGTTGTGCGCCAAGCCACGCCCCCTGTAAAATGATATATTGCAAGCACACAGGATTAAACAACTATTAAAAGCATAATGAAAAAAGGCCAGTCCAATTAGTTCATGAAAAAAACTACGAAGACTTTTAGGCAGGCAGCGGGTAAAGTATGGAACACTTAGGGCCAAAGTTCTTCTCAGGAGTGAAGCTGACTTTGTAAATCTAGTGCATTAATGATTAACAAAACAGAAAATGCCTCTACATGTAATATTTATTGAAACGTGATTAGAACAAACAAGGGAACTCTCACATGGAGAATATATATAATATGCTCTTCTTTCAGGTATAGCTCCCGGTGGAGTTTGTTCCTTAGCGCCCCAGGTCCGGGTGTGTGTACACCCTGGTGTGACAGGTAAATGCTAGAAGGGATCCATGTCATTCCGGGCATGGCTCAATAGAGCAGCGTGGAGCGCAGTGTCATGGATGATCCCATGTTTCGGTAAATATTACACTTAGAGGCACTTTTCTGTTTCTTTTATGATCTGGGGGATGGCAGCCATTGCCTGCTGTTACAAAGGGAAAGCCGGGTCACCCCTGAGGAAGTCACAGGACTGTAACGACACTCGTTGAGTGGAGTTGGGTGATGCTGTGCAGTGGACCGAAAGCGAAGCAAGAGCAGCGACTCCGCTGTATTTCACTATAAGCAATGATTTTTTTTATCATGTAAGTGCAATAAATTAAAAATAAATGGGGTATTTCTTAATATATTACACTATGAGAGTATTCCATCTTGCATGAGCTTAGCTACAGAGGAACACCATGAATTTTAAGGTCCATACACCCAATATTTGGAGAAGCATACAATTACAAAGAGCAATAGAGGAAGCAAGAAGAAGCACTGGAGAAGAGCCCAGGTCGCAGCTGGAGGTGAGCGCAGTGGTGAATGGTGGTGAGAGTCACCTTGTATGGAATAAGAAGAATTGACACATGGATAGATTATATAATCTATGTATCACCAGTGTGGAAGAACACTATTTATTGTGTGGAAAGAAGATTCACTGACTATATGATGTGTGTTGATATTTATGCACATAGATATTGGTTTTGGAGTTATATAAATTTCTTTGCGGGTGAACACCTGGCATTTACTTCATGCATAAAGTGCTGTGGCTACCCTTGGAACTGTTATTTATATATATATATATATATATATATATACTGTATATATATATACAGTGGGTACGGAAAGTATTCAGACCCCCTTAAATTTTTCACTCTTTGTTATATTGCAGCCATTTGCTAAAATCATTTAAGTTCATTCTTCTTCCTCATGAATGTACACATAGCACCCCATACTGACAGAAAAACACAGAATTGTTGACATTGTTGCAAATTTATTAAAAAAGAAAAACTGAAATATCACATGGTCCTAAGTATTCAGACCCTTTGCTCAGTATTTAGTAGAAGCCCCCTTTTGATCTAATACAGCCAGGAGTCTTTTGGGGAAAGATGCAACAAGTCTTTCACACCTGGATTTGGGGATCCTCTGCCATTCCTCCTTGCAGATCCTCTCCAGTTCTGTCAGGTTGGATGGTAAACGTTGGTGGACAGCCATTTTTAGGTCTCTCCAGAGATGCTCAATTGGGTTTAAGTCAGGGCTTTGGCTGGGCCATTCAAGAACAGTCACGGAGTTGTTGTGAAGCCACTCCTTCGTTATTTTAGCTGTGTGCTTAGGGTCATTGTCTTGTTGGAAGGTAAACCTTCGGCCCAGTCTGAGGTCCAGAGCACTCTGGAGAAGGTTTTTGTCCAGGATATCCCTGTACTTGGCCGCATTCATCTTTCCCTCTATTGCAACCAGTCGTCCTGTCCCAGCAGCTGAAAAACACCCCCACAGCATGATGCTGCCACCACCATGCTTCACTGTTGGGACTGTATTGGACAGGTGATGAGCAGTGCCTGGTTTTCTCCACACATACCGCTAAGAATTAAGGCCAAAAAGTTCTATTTTGGTCTCATCAGACCAGAGAATCTTATTTCTCACCATCTTGGAGTCCTTCAGGTGTTTTTTAGCAAACTCCATGCGGGCTTTCATGTGTCTTACACTGAGGAGAGGCTTCCGTCGGGCCACTCTGCCATAAAGCCCCCCGACTGGTGGAGGGCTGCAGTGATGGTTGACTTTCTACAACTTTCTCCCATCTCCTGACTGCATCTCTGGAGCTCAGCCACAGTGATCTTTGGGTTCTTCTTTACCTCTCTCACCAAGGCTCTTCTCCCCCGATAGCTCAATTTGGCCGGACGGCCAGCTCTAGTAAGGGTTCTGGTCGTCCCAAACGTCTTCCATTTGAGGATTATGGAGGCTACTGTGCTCTTAGGAACCTTAAGTGCAGCAGAAATCTTTTTGTAACCTTGGCCAGATCTGTGCCTTGCCACAAATCTGTCTCTAAGCTCTTCAGGCAGTTCCTTTGACCTCATGATTCTCATTTGCTCTGACATGCATTGTGATCTGGAAGGTCTTATATAGACAGGTGTGTGGCTTTCCTAATCAAGTCCAATCAGTATAATCAAACACAGCTGGACTCAAATGAAGGTGTAGAACCATCTCAAGGATGATCAGAAGAAATGGAAAGCACCTGAGTTAAATATATGAGTGTCACAGCAAAGGGTCTAAATACTTAGGACCATGTGATATTTCAGTTTTTCTTTTTTAATAAATCTGCAACAATGTCAACAATTCTGTGTTTTTCTGTCAGTATGGGGTGCTATGTGTACATTCATGAGGAAGAAGAATGAACCTAAATGATTTTAGCAAATGGCTGCAATATAACAAAGAGTGAAAAATTTAAGGGGGTCTGAATACTTTCCGTACCCACTGTATATATATATATATATATATATATATATATGCATTACATGATCTAACAAATAATATAAAAAAATGGGCTCAAGCTTGTGACTGATTCTAGCACAAAAAATATACTTTAGAATGAGTGAGTGTTTCAGAGTTACCAGCTCAATATAAAAAGTGGTAAAAAACAAGTTATGTATGTTCGTGACAAGTCAGAAAATAAGTTTAATCAGTAATGATTGCTGAGCCTACAGCGATGGCAGCATACTAACATGTATAGACCTCTAAAAAACATACAATCTCTTCTGATCCACACTAGTTCATCCACTAAATAAAATACCTAGATATCTCTGTAAATTAGAAAACGGTCATATTTTAAAAATTGGTATAGCTAGGAATGTGTTTTATTATTATACCTCTTCAGAAATAAACATATTATAATCCCCCCTCTCCCCCCACCCCCACCTACTCCAAAAAATGACTGTCTGTTCTGTCTGTTGAAAGTAAAACAACACATTTTAATATTGTTACTAGTTTATTGTAGTTAGGACTTTACTGAAATATTGAATAATAAAGTAATTTTACTTCTTTCCTGCGTGGTGATATACAGTAAGAACAAAATAACAATGTAAGATATACGAACACAATAAAAATCCATACTGTGGATTCAGTTGAATTTAAAACTAAATAAAATTGACCTTTTGCTAGAACTGACAATTTTCTTCTTTGTTGCAGGCACAAGGAAACACAGAGGAGTTTTTATTGATTACTCTGAAGCAATGTAGTTTTGCCCTTACTGGTACTGGATTTACAATTATACCTAGAAGCCGAATTATTGACTGCTTAGTATTACTACACAGACAAGAAATTTCAGTAGGTGAAAATACTATACTATAAAACCGCTGTATCGAGATCCTTTGTTCTGTATTTAACTGTGTTGACTACATTCCAGTCAAAATGTAATATAGAACCTTAAAGTGTTACTAAACCCACAATGGTAAAATTAGTCTGTATATGCAGTAAAGCATGCTTGATATACTCATTGTGGAACCTAAGGGGTTAATCCTCTTCATTGTGTAAAAAGGTTTTTTGATCTTGTTTGCACAGATCCTCCTCTTTTTTTATTGTCCCCAAAAGATATCCGGATAAGACTGAGTTCGTGGAGTTAGTTTGCACATGCTCAGTTTGGTGTGTATTGCTATAGAGCTTTTTTTTTTCCTTAGGAGATTGCATGTGATCAGCACAGGGCCAATCAGCACTGTCCAGACTGAGGGTCATGGGTTCTGCATCTTGATAGGACAGCCAGTGCAGAATTAAAACTCCTCCTACATGCTTTAACCAGGCACTGATAGAAGTCACAAGATATACAGTATATAATGCTGATTAGAAAAGGTATTTAGCAGTTTATATTTACTAAAATGATTGCATTTCCATGCTCTGTGTACTGTGGGAGACCAGATATAGTAAATTCAGGATTCTGGGTAGGAATGGGCCGAACGCCCCCCTGTTCGGCTCGCACCAGTACATCTCAAACAGGAAAAAAGTTCTAGCGAACATGCAAACTCTATTAAAGTCTATGAGACACGAATATGAAAAATCAAAAGTCCTCATTTTAAGGCTTATATGCAAGATATTGCATAAAAGGTGTATGGGGACCTGGGTACTGCCCTGGAGGACATGTATCAATGCAAACATTTTTTTTTTTTTAAAACAATCATGATTTTAATGATGCCTAAAGTGAAACAATAAAAATGAAAAATTCCTTAAACTATCGTGCCTGGAGGGTTCCCCTAATGTGCCTGTAAAGTAGCACATCTGTACGATGTATGGAGCCTGCTGCAGCAATACTGACATTTCTAAAGGAAAAAAATTTAATTTAAACATTAATGTGCCATACATTGGGGCCATTCTCACGCTGCACCACCAAATGATACATGTCCCCCAGGGCAGTACCCAGACCCCTATAACCATTGTATGCCAAATTACTTGGATAAAAGCCTTTAAAATGTGTACTTTTGATTTTTTCCAGTTTGGGTCCCAAAGACTTCAATTGGGCTCGTTATTTGGTTCCGAACTTTTGCAATGTTCGAAAGTTCTGCTGCAAACCAAATAGGAGGTCGTTCAGCCTATCCCTATTAGTATACAACATGTGAAAAAAAACATGAAACAACATGAAAAGTCATTGAAAACTGTGCAACTGGTGGTCTGTAACAAGTGCATTTGAACATGCTATAGGGGATTAGAAGGCACTGTGTATATACACCTCAGGTCTTTGACAATAGCATATATTCCTCCCCTCTACTTTCTTTGGTCTTCTATATCCTTAACTTTTTTTCATAGATACATGTCTCCCAGGGCAGTACCCTGACCCCCATAATCATTGTATGTCCAAATACTTGCATATAAGCCTTGAAAATGGGCACTTTTGATTTTTCCAGTTTGGGTCTCATAAACTTTAATGGGGTTTCATTTTTCGGTTCTGAACTTTTGCAATATTCAAAAGTTCTGGATGCGAATCGAACAGGGGGTAGTTCGGCCCATCCCATTTAGTATACAACGTATTAAAAAAAAAACATAAAACAACATGAAAAGTAATTGAAAACTGTGCATCTGGTGCTCTTTACCAAGTGCATTTGAACATGCTATATCTTTATTGTGTGCAAAGTGCTTCCACTTGTACTCTCCCCCTCCAGGATCACACTCACCGGAAAGAATGACCACTCACCACTCAGGGGGATATAAGGCACTGTGTGTATACACGTCAGGTCTTTGCTAATAGTATAGATTCCTCCCCTCTCTTTCCTTTGGTTTTCTATACCCTCATCAGTGATTGGCTCATGCAGAATGAACTGGCTGGGGCAATTCTAATAGTGTGAATCTGTACACTTTATTTAAAAGGTATTGCAAATTCACTTACAATCATAAAGGAAGTATGAAGTATATAAAAACACTGTGTCCGGAACACCCTGTGTTCCATGGACCAAAAACGGAAGTGACGCAATAATGCAAAAAGCTCCGCCCTACGTGGTACATTGATGTAACGAATAATGGTGATCTTAAATATATCACTGGTGATAGCCTGGTAAGCATAGATCTTGGTTATTTGTATAATGCATATAACGCCAAACCCATAAAAGTGAAGAAATAAACCTATTAAAATTGAACATTTTTATACTAAAAGGAAATGTACTATAAAAGAAAGTATAACTATGGGCAAAACAAACCCCTCAGATACCCTAAGAAGTTGTTGGTCCCTACATCTTATCTTGATAAGCTTTCGTTAAATTATGCAGTAGTGCTCTTATTAGACCCTAATCCGAGGCTGTTAGTTTAACTGTTTCATGTATGCATGTATAAACTATATTACCAAAAGTATTGGTACGCCTGCCTTTACTTGCACGTGAACTTTAATGACATCCCAGTCTTAGTCCGTAGGGTTCAATTTTGAGTTGGTCCACCCTTTGCAGCTATAACAGCTTCAACTCTTCTGGGAAGGCTTTCCACAAGGTGTCAGTATACCAAGACATTTTGGACAATTTCATGCTCCCGGCTTTTTGGGAACAGTTTCGGGAAGGCCCCTTCCTATTCCAACATGACTGCGCACTAGTGCACAAAGTAAGGTCCATAAAGACATGGATCAGTGAGTTTTGGGTGGAGGAACTTGACTGGCCTGCACAGAGTTCTGACTTCAACCTGATCAAACACGTTTGGAATTAATTATAACGGAGACTGCAAGCCAGGCAGTCTTGTCCAAATCAGTGCCTGACCTCACAAATGCGCTTGTAGAAGAATGATCAAATATTCCCATATACACACTCCAAAACCCTGTGGAAAGCCTTCCCAGAAGAGTTGAAGCTACCAAGGGTGGGCCAACTCAATATTGAAGCCTGTGACACCTGGGACCACCGAACGGCGGCGGCAGCGGAGGACGGTCAGGGGGGCTGAAGGACTGGGAGTGAGCTGGTGACCCGGAACAGCAGCACGTGAGTAGGTGACCGATCAGCTGTTTGGCAGCTGGTGGGGGGGACCAGAGGGACTAGCTAGGGACTGTGCTCTGCGACTGCGACTGACTGTGCTCTGCGACTGCGACTGACTGTGCTCTCCGACTGACTGCTCTGCGACTGACTGCTCTGGGCGACTGACTGGGCTGTGCGACTGTGAGTGTTGTGCAACTGTGCTCTACGACAGCGACTGACTGGGCTGTGCGACTGACCGGGTTGTGCGACTGTGAGTGTTGTGCGACTGACCGGGCTGTGCGACTGCGAGTGTTGTGTGACTCTGAGTGTTGTGCAACTGACCGGCTGTGCGACTGTGAGTGTTGTGCGACTGTGAGTGTTGTGTGACTGTGAGTGTTGTTGCGACTGTGAGTGCTGTGCGACTATGAGTGCTGTGCAACTGTGAGTGCTGTGCGACCTTGAGTGTTGTGCGACTGAGTGTCAAGTGAGTGTAGCGGAGTCCCAGAGGGTGAGAAGGTAGAGTTAGGAAGCCAGGTAACAGCCACTCAGGATAGACTTAAATTACTGAATCCCAATTAGATTAGATTAGTAGGTACAATGCCCGGCGGGTGTGGAGATGCGACTTGGTGTGCATCTTGTGATATGTATGCGTTCCTCGATCATGCGATTGAGGGCGAATACAAATGCGTAAAATATAAGCACGTTGCTTCCCTGGAAGCTCAGGTCCTGAATCTAGGGAAGCAGCTGGCAACACTGAGCCAAATGTCCATACCGAGGGAGAGCTGGGATCGTACCCGTCAGGCGCAGGCAGGGGCCTGCACAGAGGTGGGCGGAGTAATGGAGGTGCAGGCATCAGAGCAGAGAAGAGGGGTGACAGTTAGGAGGGGTAGAAGGGGACAAGGCAAGGAGGCCGGTCCTGGGCTGGAGCACCCTAATAGATACGCCCGTTGCGTGATGTTGGGGAAACCAGTCAGGGACCAGCATTGCTGGAGCAGAGCGACGCCCCTAGCTGCCAGGGGAAGAACTCCTCCAGTGAGGCCGGGAGAAAGGGAAAGGAAAGACAGGTGCTGGTGGTAGGGGACTCAATCATTAGAAGGACAGATAGTGCAATCTGTCACAAAGACCGTGGGCGCCGAACAGTCTGTTGTTTACCGGGCGCTCGGGTTCGGCACATCGCGGATCGAGTGGACAGATTATTGGGTGGGGCTGGGGAAGACCCAGCTGTCATGGTACACGTGGGTACCAATGACATGGGTAGAGGAAGATAGAGAGTCCTAAACAATTTCAGGGACTTAGGCGCTAAGTTGAGGAGTAGGACCTCCAAGGTAGTATTTTCAGAAATACTACCTGTACCTCGAGCCACACCAGAGAGGCAGCGGGAGATTAGGGAAGTTAACAAGTGGCTGAGGAGCTGGTGTAGTAAGGAGGGTTTTGGGTTCCTGGAGAACTGGGCCAACTTCTCAGTCGGCCACCAGCTCTATGGTAGGGACGGATTGCACCTAAATGGGGAGGGTGCAGCTGTACTGGGTGAGAAGATGGCCAAAAAGATAGAGGGGCTTTTAAACTAGGTGATGGGGGGGACATAGAAATGACACATTGGGGTGCCCAAGCTGCTAGGAAAAACCCCAATGTATGCTGTTTGCGATAGCAAGTTGTTTACTCAGAGAAATTGTTTATCACATACTTCAAGCAGCCATCTTAGCACCATTTATACAAAATGGAGTGAACACATCACGTTTGATATTAATCTTAGTCCTAATTATTGTATATCATTAAGGATCATTATTATCCCTATACATTAATTCCCCCCTTTGAGCATTACTGATCGTATATACAATATATATATAGATATATATATATATATATCTATATATATATACATACTGTATATATATATATTCATTCCTCACACGCAAGTGTGTAAAGAAGACTCAAATCTTAGCAAAATAATACAAAACACATTGTTTTGATGATTACAACACAGTTATAGGGCGTTCAGCCAGTGACCCCACACATAACCATCTGGAAGGCTGCAGAGAATTCTAAGATTCTCTATATTTAAACCTCCTATTTTTATTATCCGCTGGATGCTAATTTCAACCCCTTATGATTTTCATCTACTGTCAGAGAAATGAGGAAACATGATGAACGATACAGAGGTGGTAAACCCCGTGATGCCCTTTTTACCTCCACTCCTGCACTTCAGCTTCACAGGCATGGTTCTCCACTCTCTGCACCCTTCTGTCTGCCTAATACCCCATCAGCAAATGGTACAAAAAAAAAGGCTCCTCACTAACTTACCTATTGGTGGACAGTGTCCTATCCCTGTCTGTTACTTGGACATATAGGTGAGCTACATTTCATCTACATGTTGGAGGAATGTCTCCAATCAGGGCAGGAACCCAATGAGTGGGGACACTGTCCATATGCTTTTACACCAGCAAGCCTTCATCTTTATTGTTGTGTTTTCACGCCATAGCAATGCATACACACTCTAACTAATGTAAATTCTTATTGTTAGTGCAATCTGTCACAAAGACCGTGGGCGCCGAACAGTCTGTTGTTTACCGGGCGCTCGGGTTCGGCACATCGCGGATCGAGTGGACAGATTATTGGGTGGGGCTGGGGAAGACCCAGCTGTCATGGTACACGTGGGTACCAATGACATGGGTAGAGGAAGATAGAGAGTCCTAAACAATTTCAGGGACTTAGGCGCTAAGTTGAGGAGTAGGACCTCCAAGGTAGTATTTTCAGAAAATACTACCTGTACCTCGAGCCACACCAGAGAGGTAGCGGGAGATCAGGGAAGTTAACAAGTGGCTGAGGAGCTGGTGTAGTAAGGAGGGTTTTGGGTTCCTGGAGAACTGGGCCAACTTCTCAGTCGGCCACCAGCTCTATGGTAGGGACGGATTGCACCTAAATGGGGAGGGTGCAGCTGTACTGGGTGAGAAGATGGCCAAAAAGATAGAGGGGCTTTTAAACTAGGTGATGGGGGGGACATAGAAATGACACATTGGGGTGCCCAAGCTGCTAGGAAAAACCCCAATGTATGCTGTTTGCAATAGCAAGTTGTTTACTCAGAGAAATTGTTTATCACATACTTCAAGCAGCCATCTTAGCACCATTTATACAAAATGGAGTGAACACATCACGTTTGATATTAATCTTAGTCCTAATTATTGTATATCATTAAGGATCATTATTATCCCTATACATTAATTCCCCCCTTTGAGCATTACTGATCGTATATACAATATATATATAGATATATATATATATATATATATATATATATATACATACTGTATATATATATTCATTCCTCACACGCAAGTGTGTAAAGAAGACTCAAATCTTAGCAAAATAATACAAAACACATTGTTTTGATGATTACAACACAGTTATAGGGCGTTCAGCCAGTGACCCCACACATAACCATCTGGAAGGCTGCAGAGAATTCTAAGATTCTCTATATTTAAACCTCCTATTTTTATTATCCGCTGGATGCTAATTTCAACCCCTTATGATTTTCATCTACTGTCAGAGAAATGAGGAAACATGATGAACGATACAGAGGTGGTAAACCCCGTGATGCCCTTTTTACCTCCACTCCTGCACTTCAGCTTCACAGGCATGGTTCTCCACTCTCTGCACCCTTCTGTCTGCCTAATACCCCATCAGCAAATGGTACAAAAAAAAAGGCTCCTCACTAACTTACCTATTGGTGGACAGTGTCCTATCCCTGTCTGTTACTTGGACATATAGGTGAGCTACATTTCATCTACATGTTGGAGGAATGTCTCCAATCAGGGCAGGAACCCAATGAGTGGGGACACTGTCCATATGCTTTTACACCAGCAAGCCTTCATCTTTATTGTTGTGTTTTCACGCCATAGCAATGCATACACACTCTAACTAATGTAAATTCTTATTGTTATTGGCTCATATATACCATATGACCCATATGTTACCCCTGAGCCCCCCTGTTTAGACACATACAGATTACGCCCTGTAGTCCCGTCAAAAACATTTCACACCCTGTGTCACTCAAATGTACCCGGTCTGCCCTAAATAGGTGTAGGTCCCATGTATTTTAAAACTCACAATGGTAATATGTGAACCCATTAATCTCAAACCAATTAAACTCCTGTGCATGCCTCATTCTGCCCCTTCTCCACAAAGGTCAATTTATTATTTGTGGCAAAACTATGTGTGTGTTTGGAAAATGTTCCCTTATCCACTGCATATCCCCCTGCATTCTTGTCACAAAACCATCCACCAGCTCCTTTCTTCTTAAATCATTTCCTCCTAAAAGTATTATGAAAGCAAATGATTGCTACGGGTTGAGAGGTGTTTGCAAAACCCCTCTCAACTGCCGCCAGATCATCCCTCTGTGACCCACCACCTGATTCTAACCTCCCCTTCAAAAAATCCCACATTTTTCATATTTAGCCCTAGAATGTGCCTAATATATACATATTAATGTCCAATAATTATAGTGTTTTTTGGTTCTTTGAGGAACTTGAGCCACTCCTGGAGCTTCTTTTGCATAGTCAGGGTGAGCAGGGTATTGTAGTGTCATTCCACCTCTGGTGGATGGTAAATCAACCACTGCAGGCACAGTCCATTCTACTTGAAGGGGCAGTGAAAGAAAATTGACAACAGGCAGAGATCCCATGTCATTGATAAGCTTGCTGTCTTCCTCAGGAATTGTAGGTGACTTGGGCATCAAGGTAGGAATTTCGAGTTCATGGTCATCAGGGACTGCCTCACAGACAAACTCAGCAATAGGTGACAGATTAAACAATCTTTTTCTTCTATCCTGCTCTCCATTGTTCCTTTAAAATGAAGCAACAAGCATGTGATGGAACCAACCCACAGTGTGCTTGTGTGCTTCCTTCGGTATACCGCTTCCTCCAGTCTGAACATAGATATCAGATATTATAGCCACCTTATAACATACAAGACTAGCCAACAACTTAGCTTGAATTTGATCTGGAACCCTTTATTGAACAAGCTCACACAGAATATATACCCCACCAGGTCAGGTGCGCCTGATTATATCATTTTATGCAGATTAAATTGTATACAGAAGTAGAATTAACATAACTAAGGGACAACCAACACCAACACAAATAGTATTCTACTTCACCTCTAGCAACTAATAGCTGAATGTGATTTAATTACCATGCTAAGTAACCAACTTGGGTGACCAGACTGGCCGGCAACAAGGCTAAAACAAAGTACATTAACCAATTACCCTCATTATCCTAGGTATAAACACAGAGCACTGTCTGTCTTTTTCTCAGTCACCCTGTGCCCCTAATAGACACAGGGTGACTTACACGTAAGAGGGACCTGGGGAGCTGAGACAGGGATTTCCCAACCTCTCTAGAGTAAGCTATTTTCCACGGACCCCCCAACAAAAGTTACTCTAGTCACAAAGCATATCTGAGTTTTTCTTAGATTTCATTTTTTTTACAAATTTTTTTACAAATGCATAAGCTCAACTTGTAGCACAAGAGCAAACATATCATCATTCCTAACACAATTTCTCCTATTTTTAATATTTCTATCAAAAATGTCAAATAATTCCATTGAAACAATTAAATGGATTCAACCAGGACAATGCGGCTCCCCCCAATCAGACAAATCTAAATTTATGGTTAATAATATCACGTACATTTGCCTGTAATTCCTCTGCTGCTGATAGGTGAGCGTTTTCGTCATAACTATTGTCAACCATATAAGTACAACATTCTTGCTTTATTATTTCACATAATCCTCCTTTGGCAGCGAATAGAATGTCCAGACCCATTTGGTTAGAAATTACCTGTCTTTTTATCTTTATTAATTATTCTGCTTCCTCTTTTGGCCCAACATTATATTATTCACATTTGCATAGCAATTTATCCTACTTGCCATCTCATGTGCCCATCCAGTGAAAGATTGAGCATAAGTCCAAGTTTTGAATGCATCCCCAAATACTGATATATTATACCTTTGTAAGATATCAGTCATTGCATCTGGAGCAGCCTTTATTGAATATACTTTACTCTCTGTAGATATTTTATGTCTTCTCCCTTCTTTATATTCTTTAAACAGATCAGAGGTATTCACAGGTCTAGTAGCATAAATGAGCTCTGCTATTATACATGTACCATTAGCCTTGAGAGGCAAACTTTTCCTTGCATTTCGACCACACACAAAAAACGGAAAATTGTTATCAAATACTTACCATAATTTTCCTTTCCTGATGGACTTCATGGCAGCTTACTTGTGGGTTAGTCCCACCTCCTCCTACCTCATAGGACCCTACTCCCATACATTTTTACTCCGTGCCAGAGGCCGTGTTCCATAAATAGCCTACTCCAGCAGATGGGAGGGGACTCCAGCTGCCATGGAGTCCATCAGGAAAGGAAAATGACGGTAAGTATTTGATAACAATTTTCCGTTTTCCTGACAGACTCCATGGCAGCTTACGTGTGGGAAATAACTAGCCAAACACATAAGGGTGGGAAATTGCTGGCCAAAAGAAATTGAATTTGCACCATCAACAGACAGTACTTGCAAACCAAAGTTAACAGAAGACAATGAAGCTGGCTCAATACAATAATGAGTCATGAATGTGTTAATGGAAGACCATGATGCCGCCTTGCATATTACTTCAGGGGCCACATGACAAGAAGCCGCCCAGGACGTGGACACCCCTCTTGTCAAATGCGCGGTCACCGCTTCTGGAGGAGCCAAGCCCTTAGCCTTATATGCCCATTGGATGGTCTGAACAATCCATGCCGCTATGGATCTTGAAGAGGCCAGCAAGCCCTTCTTCTTCCTGTGGAGGAGAACAGATAGATAATCTGAACGCCTGAAGGAAGCTGTTGCAATCAGGTACAGTCTCAGAATTGCACCCACATCTAATGGATGTGTATCCGGATCATCTGACGATTTGAATGTTGGAAGGACAATCTCCTGGTTCTCGTGGAAAACAGAGACCACCTTGGGGTGTGATCCCAACATGGGCATAAGAACCACACAATCTGGGAAGAAGGTCAGGAATGGTTCTTTGCAACCCAGAGAACTAATCTCGGAGACTCTTTTAGCCGAGGTGACGGCTACCAAGAAGGCCGATATCAGAAACAGATCTTTAATGGAGAGTTGCTCCGTGTGACTTCTTCTGACGTCAGAAAGGAAGTTCAAGACGAGTGGAAGATCCCATTTAGGGAACCTTGGCTTCCTCTGTGGCCTGAGTCTGGAAGCTCCCTGAAAGAATTGACGAACAATGGGATGAGATGCCCAAGAAGTTCCTGTGAAGGCCGAAATAGCAGAAACTTGCACACGTATAATGGTAGGTCCAGTCCCGACTGCAGGAAACCAAGAATATGCTGGATATTCAGGTCATTGCATGACCCCCCTTTCTTGGTAACAAAATCCATGAACTTGGACCAGATCCTTCCGTAGACCTTGTTAGTGCCCGCTCTTCTGGCACTTAAGAGAGTAGAAATTGCCCCACTTGGGCAACATAACGCCTCCAGCCTTTCCCTCTCAAAAACCATGCCTTCAGGTGCAGATGAGCCGGGAATGGGTGTAGAGTTGCTCCCTGGGAAAGAAGGTCCGGCCTGATGGGTAGAGGAACTGGATCCCGAAAACTGAGGAGCATCAGCAGTGGAAACCATGGCCTGTTCGGCCAGTATGGGGCTATTGTTAGCACTTCCACATCTTCCATCCTGAGTCTCGTCAGAATGAACCGGAGAAAGACAGGAACTGGGGCAAAGGCATATGCCCTGTGGAATCTCCAATGGTCTGTCAGAGCATCCGTCCCAAAGGCTTGGGGACAACGGAACCTCACTGTCATGGTCTTACCTTCTTGCTGTTCTCCTTCGTTTGACATGTGCTGGCGGCCATCTTGGTTTCTGGGTTTCTTGTAGCCTCCCACCCTGCGGCTCCTCCTTCCCACTGGGAGGAGCTGGATGCCTAGCTCATATATATAGGAGGTCTGTGGCTTCAGTTCCCTGCTTGGTCCTCCTGTGTTCACATGCTACTAGACTGCTGCTACTTCTGGTTCCTGTTCCTGGCTTCGTCTGACTACCCTGTTGGTTCCTGATCCTGGCTTCGTCTGACTACCCTGTTGGTTCCTGATCCTGGCTTCGTCTGACTACCCTGCTGGTTCCTGACCCCTGGCTTCGCAAAGACTCTGCATCGGTTTCGCCATCCGTTTGGACTTTTGCTTTATAGCTTGTTTTTCAATAAAGCTGTCTTATTTTCACTTATCTGTTGTTGTACGTCTGGTTCATGGTTCCGTGACATTAGGACCAAGCCATGAATTCTGACGGTACAGGGCCATCCTCGCTACCCACGCTGGTTGCCAGACTTGATCAGCAGGATCACCTGTTGGGTCGGTTCGCCGTGGCGTTGCAAACCCTGCTTGAACGCACGGTACCACAGGCCACGAATTCTGACGGTACAGGGCCATCCTCACTACCCACGCTGGTTGCCAGACTTGATCAGCAGGATCACCTGTTGGGTCAGTTCGCCGTGGCGTTGCAAACCCTGCTTGAACGCACGGTTCATTTCGCTCCCGTTGCCGATGGGTCGGTTGTCGCTCCTGGGTCCGCTCCTACTGCCGCTCCGCTTGTTGCGCCAGAGTCTACCCCGACACCTGTTGTTGCGCCCGCGGTGTTTCGGGGTATGTCCGGTTCTGCCCCCCTTCCACAGCGCTTTGGGGGAGAGCCAACTCAGTGCCGAGGTTTCCTTAACCAGGTGGGCATTTATTTCAAGTTGCTGCCACATGCCTTTCCTACTGAGAGATCAAAGGTGGGCTTCTTAATCTCGCTGCTCTCGGACAAGGCCTTGGCCTGGGCCAGCCCTTTATGGGAGAACAACAATCCGGTGGTTGCCGAGTTTTCCGGTTTTGTTGCTTCTCTTCGGAAGGTATTCGATGTGCCGGCTCGTGCTGCCTCTGCTGCGAAGCTCCTTATGTCCATCAGACAGGGTTCACGATCCGTAGCTGAATACGCCATTGAGTTTCGTACCCTGGCAGCAGAGGTGGGCTGGAATAATGAGGCTCTGGTCGCTGCTTTCTCTCATGGTCTCTCGGATGCCTTGAAGGATGAGGTTGCAGCTAAGGACCTACCAGTGGAGCTCGAGTCTCTTATTTCTTTCCTGATTTTGATTGACACCAGACTCAGGGAGAGACCTTCCTTTAAGGAGAGTCTGCGGAGGCCTCCTAACAGATTGGCACCTACCTTTGTTGTCCCACCCGTGCCTCCCTCTCCTCCCACGCCTCCTGGGGATGACTTGTCTGGGGGTGAACCCATGCAGCTGGGGTTTGCTCGCCTGTCCGAGGGGGAGAGGGTACTCCGGAGACGCGAGGGCCGATGCATGTACTGTGGCCTCGGTGGGCATTTTCGGTTGGCATGTCCGAACCGTCCAGGGAAACGCTCGCACCTGAGATCCTGTCGGGGGCAGATCTTGGGTGGAGTCTCCTCGTCCCCGGTTTCCCGTGTTGACAAACCACTGATCACTGTTGTCCTTTCCTGGGTCGGGGGCTCGGTGACGACCCAGGCGTTGGTGGACTCTGGTGCTGGTGGTTTGTTCATTGATAGTGTGTTCGCTGCTGCCAATTCCATTCCTCTGCAGGCTCGAGGTTCTCCTCTGGCTCTTGAGGCGATAGACGGCAGACCCCTTCTGCCGCCACACGTGACTCATGAGACCCTTCCAGTGGGGTTAGCCATTGGTGCCGTCCACAGAGAGTCGGTCTGCTTCCAGGTTATTTCGTCTCCACACTACTCGGTGGTCTTGGGGTACCCCTGGCTCCAGAAGCATAATCCGATTTTCGATTGGAGATCGGCCGAGATCCTCTCGTGGTCACCGCAGTGTGGGACTAGTTGCATCCATGGGCCTGTCAAGTTGCTGTGTACTTCCTCGGACTCTCTGTTGCCCCCTGAATACGAGGAGTACCGGGATGTATTCAATAAGGTGCGCGCGGTTGCCCTACCTCCGCACCGCCCATACGATTGTGCCATCGAGTTACAATCTGGTGCCGTTCCTCCTCGTGGCAAAGTCTATCCACTGTCGGTAGCGGAGAATGAGGCCATGGAGGAGTACGTGAGGGAGGCGCTTTCACGTGGACACATTCGCAAATCCTCGTCCCCGGCAGGGGCTGGATTTTTCTTTGTGAAAAAGAAGGGCGGTGAGTTGAGGCCTTGCATCGATTACAGGGGTCTCAATCGCATCACGATCAAGAACGCTTACCCGATACCCTTGATTTCCGAGCTGTTCGATCGCCTTAAAGGGGCCACGGTCTTTACCAAACTCGACCTGAGGGCGGCATATAACCTCGTAAGGATCAAGGCGGGCGATGAGTGGAAGACCGCGTTTAACACCAGGACCGGTCATTATGAATCCTTGGTTATGCCCTTTGGGCTGTGCAATGCGCCCGCAGTCTTTCAGGAATTCATCAACGATGTTTTCCGTGACCTGTTGCAGCAGTGTGTGGTGGTCTACCTGGATGACATCTTGGTATATTCTGAGTCCATGGAGACCCACATTCTGGATGTCAAACGAGTGTTGCAACGGTTACGAGAGAACAAGCTGTTCGGTAAGCTTGAGAAATGCGAATTTCACCGATCCCAGGTAACCTTCTTAGGTTACATCATTTCCGCTGAGGGGTTCTCCATGGATCCTGAGAAGGTTTCGGCTGTCTTACAGTGGCCCCAGCCCAGTGGTCTTCGCTCCCTGCAGCGCTTTTTGGGCTTCGCCAATTATTATCGGAAGTTCATCAGGGACTTTTCCATGCTAGCCAAGCCTCTCACGGATCTGACCAGGAAGGGCAGTAATTCCCAGGTCTGGCCGCCCGAGGCCATCTGAGCTTTTGAGGCTCTAAAGTCCGCCTTTGTGTCGGCTCCGATTCTGTCGCATCCCAACCCTGGGTTGCCCTTTGTCCTCGAAGTGGAAGCGTCTGAGAAAGGGAGTAGGCGCCCTGCTGTCTCAGCGTAGAACACCAGAGGGTCCTCTGCTTCCTTGTGGGTTTTACTCCCGGAAACTGTCTTCCGCGGAGTGCAACTACCAGATTGGTGACAGGGAGTTATTGGCCATCGTGCAGGCTCTTAAAGAATGGAGGCACTTGCTCGAGGGTTCGGTGGTTCCGGTCCTCATCCTGACGGACCACAAGAATCTGACCTACCTCTCTGAGGCCAAGAGATTGACACCACGTCAGGCCAGATGGGCTCTGTTCTTGTCACGTTTTAATTACGTGGTCTCCTACCTACCCGGTTCCAAGAACATCAGGGCTGATGCCTTATCACGGCAGTACTCCGACCTGTCCAGGGAGGAGTCGATTCCGACTTCGGTCATACCTCCGAATCAGATCCTGGCTGCCATTCGCACCAGCCTGACCTCTCCCCTGGGTGAGCAGATTTTGGCGGCTCAATCTGGTGCTCCCTCTGGGAGACCCAACGGCAGATGTTTTGTGCCTGAGGAGTTGCGCACTCGGTTGTTGCGAACCTACCATAACTCCAAGACCGCGGGGCATCCTGGAAAGAATCAGCTGTCCTGGGCTGTTTCACGTCTGTTCTGGTGGCCTTCCCTACGTTCCGACATCGCCGCATATGTAGCGGCATGCTCCGTTTGTGCCCAGAGTAAGTCCCCTCGGCACCTTCCGTTGGGCCTTCTGCAACCCTTAGCCACCGGGGAGCGCCCATGGTCACACCTGGGGATGGATTTCATTGTGGACCTCCCTGCATCCCGAGGCCATACGGTCATTCTCATGATTGTGGATCGGTTTTCCAAAATGTGTCACTGTGTTCCTCTCAAGAAGTTACCCTCTGCACAGGAGTTGGCCACGATTTTTGCCAGGGAGGTCTTCCGGTTGCACGGTTTGCCCAAGGAGATTGTGTCGGATCGGGGGAGTCAGTTTGTGTCCAGGTTCTGGCGCGCCTTTTGCTCCCAGTTGGGGATTCATCTCTCCTTCTCCTCGGCCTACCACCCTCAGTCCAATGGGGCCGCAGAACGATCCAATCAGGCCTTGGAGCAATTCCTTCGTTGCTATGTCTCCGATCACCAAGACAATTGGGTTGACCTCCTGCCTTGGGCTGAGTTTGCCAGGAACACGGCGGTGAACTCTTCCTCTGGGACGTCTCCCTTCATGGCCAACTATGGGTTCCAACCTGCCGTGTTACCGGAGGTATTCTCTCCCCAGGATATTCCGGCTGTGGAGGATCACCTTTCCGTCCTACGTGCTTCTTGGGTACAGATCCAGAAGTCCCTTGAGGTCTCTGCGCAGCGCCAGAGACTCCAGGCTGATCGCAGACGAGCGCCTGCTCCTTCCTACCAGGCCGGAGACCGTGTATGGTTGTCCACCCGCAACCTCAACCTTCGAGTGCCCACTCCCAAGCTGGCGCCTCGCTTTGTTGGTCCCTTCCGAGTGCTTCGCAGGGTAAACCCGGTAGCCTATGCCCTTGCGCTTCCTCCTGGCATGCGGATCTCCAACGTGTTTCATGTCTCCCTGTTGAAGCCTCTGGTGTGTAATCGTTTCACTTCCTCGGTTCCTCTGCCTCGTCCGGTCCGAGTGGGCAATCGTGAGGAGTATGAGGTGAGCAATATCCTGGACTCACGCCTGGTCCGCGGTCGGGTGCAGTTTTTGGTTCATTGGCGTGGTTATGGTCCAGAGGAGCGTTCCTGGGTTCCCTCCGCAGATGTCCATGCTCCTGCCTTGCTCCGAGCCTTCCACGCACGCTTCCCTCAGAAACCGTTCTTTACTCCGCGGAGGAGGGGCCCTTGAGGGGGAGGTACTGTCATGGTCTTACCTTCTTGCTGTTCTCCTTCGTTTGACATGTGCTGGCGGCCATCTTGGTTTCTGGGTTTCTTGTAGCCTCCCACCCTGCGGCTCCTCCTTCCCACTGGGAGGAGCTGGATGCCTAGCTCATATATATAGGAGGTCTGTGGCTTCAGTTCCCTGCTTGGTCCTCCTGTGTTCACATGCTACTAGACTGCTGCTACTTCTGGTTCCTGTTCCTGGCTTCGTCTGACTACCCTGTTGGTTCCTGATCCTGGCTTCGTCTGACTACCCTGTTGGTTCCTGATCCTGGCTTCGTCTGACCACCCTGCTGGTTCCTGACCCCTGGCTTCGCAAAGACTCTGCATCGGTTTCGCCATCCGTTTGGACTTTTGCTTTATAGCTTGTTTTTCAATAAAGCTGTCTTATTTTCACTTATCTGTTGTTGTACGTCTGGTTCATGGTTCCGTGACACTCACATAATACTTTGGAAGCTTTGATTGCATGGAGATGCAAATAGATCCACTTCCGGGTGAAATTCCAGAGAAGTGAGCCACAGGAAGACATCGTTGTGAAGGCTCCATTCGTTGTTGTCCAAGCGGACTCTTGAGAGGAAGTCCGCTTGAACATTCTGTACCCCCAGAAGAAACACTTCAGTGAGGTTGACCAGGTGTTTCTGGGCCCAATATAAGATTGGATCTACCTCCTTCAACAGGGAGCGACTGCGAGTGCCTCCTTGACGCTTCACATAGTAGACCGCGGTCATATTGTCCATCCTCAGGATCACAGAAGTCCCTTCTATTAGGTGACGGAATGCTTTCAGAGCGCAGAACACGGCTCGCAATTCTAGAGTATTTGACACTACCCTGTGAGCTTGAAAATCCCAGCTGCCCTGGGCTATCTCCGTCTGACAGGTGGCACCCCATCCGGTGTTGCTGGCATCCGTGGTAACTGTGATCCAAGAGATGGACATGATGGAATGGCAATTGAGGAGATTTTTGCTCTGCAGCCACCATGGAAGGCTCTCCCGCATTGATGATGTTATGCGAATGAGGTGATTTTGATCTCCTGGGCGCCACTGATGGAGAAACCCCACTTGGAAAGGCCACATTTTCCACTGTGCCCACTTCACCATTGGAGTCGTGGCTACCATGGTCCCAACCACTCTTAGACACTAAGATGCTCGAAGGTGAGTGGCCGTCATAGCTAGGCGTACCCTGTCCCTGACTACCGGGATCTTCTCGAGGGGCAAAGAAATTGTGCCTTGAATTGTGTCGAACTGAGAAATATTAATGACTGGGTAGGCTCCAGGTGGCTCTTCTCCATGTTCAGTAACCAGCCGAACTCGCAAAGAGTGGCTATTACCTGAGACCTGTGTATCAGAAGTTGTTCTCGGTCTTGTGACAGCAGAAGCAGGTCGTCCAGAAAATGGTGTAGACGGATGCCTTTGATCCTGATCAAAGCCACCACTGCTAGTAAGACCTTTGAGAATACCCGCGGCGATGTAGTAAGCCCAAACGGGAGACAGACAAACTGTAGATGATTCTGATCTACTGTGAATCGTAGGAACTTCTGGTAATCTGCTGCCACTGGCACATGGAAATAGGAATCCTTAAGGTTGATTGACACAAGCCAGTATGCCAGTCGTATTGCTTAATGGATGGTGAATAGCGTCTCCATCTTGAATTTCTCCTTCTTGATAAAAGAGTTCAGGTGCGTGAGGTCTATGACCGGTCTCCAAGTACCGCTCTTTTTATGAACCAAGAAGAGAGGGTAATATAGACCCTGGAACTTCTCGTTGGTTGGAACTGGAACCACTGCGCCTTAAGCCACCAACAGATCTACATAAGACAGAAGGCCTTGTCTTTTCTCTTCTGACTGTGGCAATGAGGTTGGAATGAACCTCAGTCTGGGCGGACTGCAGAATTTCCAGGAATGGCCTGTTGATAGGGTCTTGACGACCCAGAAGTCGTTTATCGAGGCTGCCCAGACGTGTTGGAAGCGTAGCAGCTGAGCCCCGACTTGCTCCGCCTGGGCAGGCACAACGTCAAAAAGACTTAGTGGCCTCCCGACCACCAGAAGACCCTCCTCTGGGCGCTTTCTGTCCTGAAGGCTGCGGTCTTCTCCAGTTCTTTTGGAATTGACGGCCAGGCTTATATAGGCGAGCATCCCTTGCTCGATCAGCCCCTTGCCTGGGCTGGGACCTCTTCTGGTCCAGCAAGCGCCTATCCTGGGGAAGGAACCCCCGACTTACCACCTGTTGCACAGGAAATGGCGCTTTCTAACTTGTTGTCGAATAGGGAGGACCCCTCAAATGGAATTCGGCACCAGGCCTGTTTTGACGCAGGATCGGCCAACCAAGGACGTAACCAAAGAGCCCGTTTTGCAGTGACCGATGAAAGCATTACCCGCGCCGCAAGGCGGACCATGTCTAGGGAGGCCTCCCCCAAAAAAGCTGCCGCCAGCCTCAGCTCATGTACTGGTGAATTTCTTACAACTTCTTCCGACACGCTTCTGAGCGTTGTGTCCACACTGTCTGTCCACACCTCCATTGCTTTAGACAGGGCTGCGAGAGCCAATGCTGGCTTGCATGCCATTCCTGCTGACACATAAATGCGCTTGAGGTCTGAATCAATGCGTCTCTCAAGGCCATCCTTAAAGGTGACTGTGTCTTCTAGCGGAAAGATGATATGACGCACCAGGCGCATCAGTGCTGCATCCACCAGAGGTGCAGATTCCAGGTGTTTAACCTCTTCCGTTTTAAACGGGTACATTTTATTCATTTTGAGGAGTAGAGAGTTTTTTCTCTCTGTGCAGCCCCATTCGTCTGTAATGATTTCGCCGACCTCCCCTAACAGGGAAAAGAAAGGGCGTTCCTTCTTGAGGTGCTTAAAATACCTCTACTGTTTAGAGGGTGACTCTACCGGCTCATCCCACTTCAGGGCTTCCTTCACAGCTTTGACCAAGGAGGGAACCATGGCAAAGTCAAAACCCGCACCAGGGTCATCTGCTTCAAGCTCACCCTCAGAGTAGTCAGATGAGGAGTGACTGTGCTGGGAAGGCCCAGGGATATGAATATTTTCACCAGCCATCCTCGGGGAGGAAGTTCCAGCACGAGCAGGATCCAAGGTTTTTAAGGACTCCTTAACTAATCGCCTGACCAGCGACTCCATCTGCTGGTTGCTGTCTTCCCTTTCGTTTGCAGCATGTGAAAAACAGGGCTCACAGAGCAACTTTCCGTCAGGCACCTGTGCCCCACATCCCCAGCAGGATCTTTTGTCAGAGTGGTGGTGTCCTGAAGTAGCTCCAGACGACCAATGGCGCCTGGAACTTGATGATGAATGCCGCATTTGCGACCTGGGAGGATCTTGATCTTCACAGGCTGAGTGACGTCTTTCAGACTTAGAAGGGCTTTAGGAAAGAAAATAAAGACTCAACAGAACAGCAGAAAAAAACGCCAAACATTACATGGAGAGGAATAAAACCAATTACCTGTAATGTAAGGGCTGGCCACCAGGGGGCGGTGAGACATCCATATCACTTTAGGAATACTGCAAGAGACCCATTAATGAGTGACATGCAGAGAGCAGGCAGGAAGCCTATTCAGCAAAATCACAGCCATCTCTCACCTTTAAAAGATTCCTGCAGAGCACGGGGAAGCCGCTGGAAACACTGCTGAACAAACCCACAAACAGCTGAAGCTGACAGCTATTTGAATTTGCTGCTGGAATGATGTCACCGCCCCCCTCCCCCCACCTGTGTGAACCAAGCCTCGATTCAGATCGAGCCTGGAAGGCTCCGCCCCCCCCCACCTATGCGAACCAAGCCCCGATTCAGATCGAGCCTGGAAGGCACCAGGAAGCAGTGGAGCGGAGGGGAAGGACGTGGAATGGAATGCCGTGCATCCCACAGCAAAACTAGACCCCAGGGAGAGATAAGTAACAAACAACAGGAGAATATACACAAACAAACTGCTGCCATAGAATGTAAAGCAGGGTACATCACCACTTCCACGACCAGACCTTGGACCATATGGACACCGGGGCTGCACACATGATGGGGCGTATTAAGGGGCCTCCCGCTAATAGCTGGGATGATTGGCCAAATTTTGCTTTGCCTGCCATTGGCCAGGTTTGTAAGCTCTTCTGACAACTGACTCCACGCCCGTGTCCTACCCCGCTAATAGCTAGGGCGTGCTGGACATGAAGGGGACACCGGATCCAACTTGCAGACCGCCATGCCTGAATCGGTAATCTTCATGAGGTAAGATTTGACCATAATCCTTTCAGGAGGAGGACAAAAAAGGAACACGGCCTCTGGCACGGAGTAAAAATTTATGGGAGTAGGGTCCTATGAGGTAGGAGGAGGCGGGACTAACCCACATGCAAGCTGCCATGGAGTCTGTCAGGAAAGTATGGATTAGGCATGACTCTAGTCACAACTTTTTTTTATTTCTAATTCTACCAACTACTTTCAGGATTGATTATACTTATTCACATCAGTGTTTATGTATTGTTTGTTACATTTATATGGTAAACCCAAAGCCTTTAATGACTGCTTCAAGGTTTTATTAAAACAGTTGGAGCAATCATTTTCACATTCACACGTGGTTTGAGTTAAGATATTATAACACCCATTTAGAACAACCTGGGTTTCTCCTGGGTCCTGATAATAATCTGTGATACCCACTCTAATTGTCCCATTTAGGATGACTCCTATCCTTCTACCTGATATGCCTTGGACTAACTCCTGTTCTTCTCTAACTGCTTTTCCTGACTGTGAAGCAAATACACTATGAGTAGACAAGTTCACCAATAAAGTGTGATATAAATCAGGACTTGTCACTGCCATAGCAATTATGGGTTTGTGACGTACACTAGGGAGAATCATAGTGCACATTCAACAATCTCAGATATTGAACTGAATAGTGATCACCCCATGCATTTGGATCATCCTGTTCAAAAAGGTCTGACTTCCCACACATATTGGCCCCTTAACTACTACCATCAGCACACCCTTCCATGCTCCCATCTTCCTCCTCCAAGGATTTGATTTACTCTTTAAACTGAAAGGGACACAATTAATATTTTTCCTAAGCACCGCCTGACAAGATCTGGAGCCCCCTTCTAGGCTTTCATCCCTTTAGCTAGCCTGATTGCTCAGGTATCACTTCTTCATGCACTTTCTTATAATGTGATGCATGCACCCAAGTGTCTCTGCCTTCAAGCTTTACTGCAGTTTTGGTCACCATTACCACATAATGGGGCCCTGTCCACCTAGGCTCAAGACCTTTTCTCTGGTGCTTCTTGAGCATCACCCAGTCCCCTCATTGCAATTTATGTGTCCCTTCAAGATCATCTAGTTCTGGAAGTGAGGCATATATTCAATTGTGAAACTGCCTAAGGTGTCTCTGTAGGCCTATTACATACTCAGTGAGTGTGCCATAGGATTTGGTTGAGGCCTGTGGATAGTACAAACCTGTTTTTGGCACTGATCCAAAGAGTATCTCAAAAGGGGATATCTTTTCTTTCTGTCTTGGAGAGGTTCTCAAAGAAAACAATGCATATGGTAATCCTTGTAACTAATTCAAACCTGTCTCAGCCTTATATTTCCCCAACTTGGCTTTTAACAACCCATTATATTTCTCTACCTTACCACTCACAGCGGGATTGTATGATGTTTGTAGGCGCAGCTCAATATGGAAACCTGTTAGTACCGCCTTCATTATCTGACCTGTAAAGGGCTTTCCCCTATCACTCTCTATAGTTTCTGGAACCCCATACCTACATACTACTTCCTGTAATAACTTCTTAGCCGTTGCTGCAGCTGTAGCTTTCTGCAACGGGAAAGCTTCCAACCAACCACTGAAACAATCTACACACGTCAATACATATTCATACATCCCTGGTAACTGTATGCAGTCTATCTGTTTCCTCTGAAATGGGTATACAGGTCTTGGGATATGACCAGATGGTGTTTGTACCTTCTTCCCTGGATTAACTTGTGTACGAATCAAACATGCTTGACAAAATTGTTTTACCATTGACTCAATGGCTGGCGCAAGCCTCATTTTTAAAATTGCATCAACAATCCTCCCTTTGGCAACATGAGAAGGGAGATGATGTGCCTTAGAGCATAATGCAGAATACATAGAGCGAGGGGCACATGGTCTCCCATCCCCATGATGCCAAATACCTTCTCCATTCCTACTGCATCAGGCCTTCTTCCATTTCTTTATTTCATTCTGGGATGTACCCTTTAGGAAACACCCTCTTTCTCTTTTCCCTTCTCCTAGAGGAAAAAAAAGCAGCCTCTTTAGCAGCTCTGTCTGCACTCTGTGTCAGGCAGCTCTGATTGCCGCCTGACACTCTGGATCACTCCCCGCTGAGAGAGAAGGGCGGTAGGCTGTTGTAGGGTCACATGTCTCTATGGTCATTTCACAAGCCACGCTCCCTACAGTTAGAATCACTCCCCTAGGCTTACATTTAGCCCCTTGATCACCCACAGGGTTAACCCCTTCCCTGCCAGTGTCATTATTGCAGTAACAGTGCATATTTGTAGCACTGATTACTGTAGTAATGTCACTGGTACCCCCAAAAGTGTCAAAATGTCAGTTAGGGGTCCGATCTTTCCGCTGCAATGCCGCAGATTGCCGCCATTACTAGTAAAAAAAAAGGCTTAAAAAGGACATAAATCTTTCCCGTAATTAGTAGAAGCAATAACATTTGCGCAAACCAATCAAAATATGCTTATTGCGATTTTTTTTACCAAAAATATGTAACAGAAAACAAATTGGCCTAAAATGTGAAAAATTTTGATTTTTAAATTTTTTTTTGAGAATGTCATATAGCAGAATGTGAAAAATATTGTTTTTTTTTTCAAAATTGTCGCTCTTTTTTTGTTTATAGTGCAAAAAATAAAAATTGCATAGGTGATCAAATACCACCAAAATAAAGCTTTATTTGTAGGAAAAAGAGGACATCAATTTTATTTGGATACAGCGTTGCACGACTGCGCAATTTTCCGTTAAAGTAACAGTGCCGAATCGCAAAATAGGGCCTGGTCATTAAGGGGGCAAATCCTTCCTGTCTTAAAGTGGTTAATGGGTATCTGGAATACTTTACAATTATTACATTTTTTACTTCACACAATGCCTGTTTTCCCTCAGATATAACAGACACCCACCCCTACCTTAACTGCTAATTTCCAGTAGCCTTACACAATACACAGCCACTTGTCTACGTGACTGAATAAGGAGGTAAGCTTTTTTATTATTTTCTCCCACTGAGGTACCTATCCTTTAAGTTCCCCCTTCTCCCCCCTTGCAGTAATTGGCACAGACGGACACTTCACACTTACATAAAGAATTTAAGATCACAAATAAAAAATTCTCTCTGCCTGTCTCTCCAAATTTTTTATGCCACAATCAAAAATATAATGCAGTAACAAATGAAAAAAAAAACATCAATTATAAATCCTAATCTATCAAATGCATTATAAATTACTAATGAATTATATTTCTGGGTCAGGTTGGATGGATTAATTGGCAATATCCTGTATTCTTACATAATCTCCCCATCATAAAGTCTATTACTTTACAGACAAAGTCTATAAATGTAACTATTGCCAAGAACTTCAAATACAAACAAAGGTACCTGACATTTAATAATGTATTATTCATTTAAACTCCTATGACCATGTTTTTACTTACCATCCCTGCTTAGGAAAGACACTAACAACCATAGTTTTTACATATACTGTATATATACATACTGTGAATGAGTTTTGTCAGTTGGGGATATCCCACTCCTGGGCAAGCAGCCACATTCCCCATACCAGAACGGTGCAAGCTATTGCCTGACCTCACCTTGGGCAATAAACCTAGGCTGGAATTCAGATTATTATTATACTTTCTCACACACACATCACACATCGGATGTGACAGCTGAAAAAATGTCACACCTTAATTCTTATTGTGTCCCCGTGAGGACATATGATAACACCTGCTAGACAGATGTCATGCTGGAACCCACGCACACAGCATAAGTTAGTTTGAGATAGAAGAGAGGCACAGCAGCAGAATATTGAAGACAAATTGCAGACGAACAGACAATTACAAATTACACATTAACTTAACCTCCCTGGCGGTCTGATTAAGTCCAGATTTCTGTACTAAAAGTGGTACATTCTTTTGCATGGAAATCTGTTGTTTTACATTTTAAAACTCCCCCACCGTCCTCCCGCTGTGTGCTCGGCCGATGCCGGCACCTGTCTTCCGGTTCCCTTCCCTGTGAGTGTTGTGACGCAGGGGGGTGGAACCGGCGGCAATTTAAAAAATGTAAATACACTAAATGACATGATACAAAGTTGTGATCCTAATGGATTACACTGTATCATGCCATTTCACCACAGGATTTCACCTGGTGACTTTTCCAGTGCCCTGCCTGTGCTTTTCCAGTTCTTTGTGCCTGCAAAATTGAGAAAGACCATGGCGTTCAAAAAGCATTCTTTTTGCCCAAAATCACTTTTAGACGAACTGGAAAACAGCGACAGCGAAACTTAGTTACTTGAAGGACTGATCGATACTTCATCAGGTATGGAAAGTGACGACAGCGATGATTCTGATGTCCCTTTCTGGCACATACTGTAGCTCCGTTGGAAATTCTGAAGAATCATTTGATATACTTCCCAAATTCCACAAGCTATGTGCCAGAAAGAGACATCAGAATCATCGCTGTCATCATTTTCCGTACCTGATGATGAATTTTCATGATTGAAATACAGCAATGATACAGCTTTGTATCATGTCATTAGTGTGTTTACACTTTTGAATTTGCCACCAGTTCCACCCCCTGCATCGCAATGCTCGCAGGGAAGGGAACCGGAAGGCAAGTGCTGGCAATCGGCCGTGCACAGAGCGGGGAGAGAGAGTGTGAGGATGGCAGGGAAGATGGCGGGGATCGCAGGGAAGGTGAGTAACATTCTGGGGTAATCCCGAGTGTGGCTCGGGGTTACCGCTTTTTGTACTGAAAGTGAACCCCGAGCCACACTCGGGAATACCACCAGGGAGGTTAAACACCCTATCTCGTCTGATCTGGGTTCTTTTAAATACGCGTTTTTACCATCACATTACCATACTCTCCCCAGCCCCTATAAGCACAGACAAGCATATATTATGAGAGTAAAACTACTCACTTGGGCCTTTGTTTGTCTTCTATGGGTCACAGAGATTATTGAAACAGAGTATCAGCGTATCCGAATCACTACACCAAAAATAGTGAATAGAGATTGTTATCACAAGTTCCTTAATTTGCAGGAAACATGTATAAGTTATTACAGATGAAATAAAGTTCCAAATCATATTTTTTTTACGCAATATATATTACGGAGAGCACACACATAATAGATTGTTCAATATGTGCTCTGTATACTTGTCAGAGCCTCCCTACTATATATGGTTTCTTATCACACAACACACATTCATAAATTACACATTGGGGTGCCCAAGCTGCTAGAAAAATCCCCCATCTATGCTGTTTGCGATGAGAAGTTGTTTATTACATAACTCAATCGGCCATCTTAGCTCCATTTAAACAAAATGGAGTGAACACACCATATTTGATATTATTCCTAATTAATGTATATTAATGTATATCAGTAAGGATCACTATTATCCCTAATACAAGACCTTACAGAATTAACTCTATCTGTTCCTGTTTGGTAGAGTAGTAGTTTTCATAGTGCAGAATTGTTTTTTTCATCCTCCATTAACATATATACCAAACCCTCATCTTGGATAAGAGCCTGGTATAGATGAAGGGAATTCCTGGCCATTTCACAATCAGCAAGAAGCAGCTGGGAACTGTTAAATACAGACTATTTAAACTTATTTTTTCTTTGTAAATATTGGATTTTCTCCAGTAGATTGTTTGAATCATACTGATGCACCATTTCAAAGACAAGATCAGGGCATCCCCTAACATGCTTTTAATGCTTTTTTTACCTTAACCTATGTAATGCATATATGTTGCAGTGGATTCACTGTATGCTTCCAGCAAACTGACTGAGCTGTCACAGACAGTTCTCGGTCAAGACTTATGATTGAGAGCCAGAAGGATAGGCTCCAGATCAGATTACCACTGTGAGAGCTATTGACAGTGGTCACATGATACAGAATCTGCGCTAACTCCTGGGCATTAGATAAAAAGTAAGGCCAAAGCTGTTTTGGCTCTACTTCTCCTGTAGGTCACAGAAGTACACTTAGTTCTGCTCTCCTGTGACGCAGATTCAGCCGACATTGGGCTAACGTCTGCTGTCAGCTGGTGTCACAGAGCCTGTCCAGGCTTTGAGAGAGCCTGACTTTAATGTTAGGATCCACCCTGATGCCTGGACTGGCAGCTGGCTCAGCCTCTTAGTGAACCATTTGAATATTAGCCTAGAAAATGTTCATTACTGTGATTGCTATTTTTTTTAACTGGGGTTTGGACTCAGCATCCAGTAAAGTTTTCAACGTTCTTAGATCCAGTGGCTTTATTACTATATGCAAGTGTAATTTTATACAGCAGCTGCATACAGCCACGCCTGCTGTGTAAAACATAGCCTAGCTAAAGCTATATAGCTATATTCCTAGCTGTCATTAATGTAATAGTAGTGGGGGTAGTGGCAGCAGGTGAAGAGGACTTGATATATCCTAGAAATTTGTTGTTTTTTAGGATGTATCTCCTATTTTTAAAATCCCCCAGAAAATGTGTAAGGTGCAGCAGAGCACCTATATGCCTTTCAGTACTGGACTGTTGCTTCAACAAAGGAACTCAACAATTTGATATACAGGCTTATATAGGAGGGAATATTTGCAAATTATCTACAATAAAGAAGGCTAGCAAGTTTACCATGATTTTTTTATGGGAGTACTTATCTATGCACCTATTTTGGTGGGTTTCAATAAAAAAAAAAAAAAAAAAAAGGAAAACCAAAGAAAAAATTAGTTTATTGTCTATAAATGGTGCTAAAAACATATTTTGGGGTATTCATTAGATGCAAATTATTCAAGTCCATGTTAAAAATCTAACTCAGCATATCAGTTCACACATTTCTGTTTACAATATGTTGCAATATCAAATGATATGTTTCTTCCTTTAAAATCATAACATAGACAATGGGCGATTCATTGGCAAGTTACAAGTAATTCCATTCATTCCATTCAAAAACGCAATAATGCAATACAGTATTTTCCACTTTAATTTTATATTATTTATGTGTCCTACCCCATAATCAGGCAGGCGTGTATCACAGACATAATGTAGAAAATTGAGGATACCTAGTAAAACATTTTAAATAATATATAGTATCTGCAAAAACTAGACAAAACTAAAATTAAAGCTTAAAACCACCATTTTCCAACATTAGAATTGCAAGAATATCATCCCTGCTCCTGATTTTTTGGACCATTGAAACATGATATGTAAATAGCCCCTTCAGTTTATTAATGCCTTTTGCATGTCAGGCTCGGAAGTATAGGATTATAAAAAGATTTAAAAAATCTAACCAGTCCTTTAGCTATATTCATTAGGAGTATCAAGGACAGACCAGACGGCACAGGTCAGTAAAACTTTATTCAAAATTATTCATTATGAAATAATATTTAAAAGCAGGATCCTCAAGCAATCACAGTAATCAGGTTCACAAACGGCATCAAGTACCATAGGTCAATATAAATAACAGGCAAGAGCAGGTCTACAGGAATGTGGAGGCCATACCAGTATATTTCTCAGATATAGAATAGCAGATTTGTATGCCTGGATACATGTGTGCATAGGACATGCTTGCAACTCAACCTGCAGAATATCTTGCAAACAAACCGATGACCTACAGAGATTCTGCAGTGAAGTTACCAGTATATAATGATGCCACGGTCTGCCAAAGTGTTTCATTTTTAGCAGCTGGATGTGTATTTTGAAAGTTAAAAATTGTTCATCACCTTTTTGCTGTTTAAATCTCTATTTTTTGGGATTGCTACCTTTATTTGTAATGTAGAAGACCCAAGATATAACATGACACATATTATTCAGGTTTCTGAATTTGAATTCACTTTAGCATAATTGCAAAAATTTAGTTTGATTGTTTTAATTTTGTGTTTAAGGTGCAAGTGGGACAAAGCTAACTGTCATAAACTAACAAAAAGAACATGTAGCTGACTAAACAAGCCATACCTGGAAAAGGGAACTAAGTGACATACAGTGCCTTGCGAAAGTATTCGGCCACCTTGAACTTTGCGACCTTTTGCCACATTTCAGGCTTCAAACATAAAGATATAAAACTGTAATTTTTTGTGAAGAATCAACAATAAGTTGGACACAATCATAAAGTGGAACAAAATTTATTGGATATTTCAAACTTTGTTAACAAATAAAAAACTGAAAAATTGGGTGTGCAAAATTATTCAGCCCCTTTACTTTCAGTGCAGCAAACTCTATCCAGAAGTTCAGTGAGGATCTCTGAATGATCCAATGTTGACCTAAATTACTAATGAAGATAAATAGAATCCACCTGTGTGTAAGCAAGTCTCCGTATAAATGCACTGCACTGTGATAGTCTCAGAGGTCCGTTTAAAGCGCAGAGAGCATCGTAAAGAACAAGGAACACACCAGGCAGGTCCGAGATACTGTTGTGGAGAAGTTTAAAGCCGGATTTGGATACAAAAAGATTTCCCAAGCTTTAAACATCCCAAGGAGCACTGTGCAAGAGATAATATTGAAATGGAAGGAGTATTAGACCACTGCAAATCTATGAAGACCTGGCCGTCCCTCTAAACTTTCAGCTCATACAAGGAGAAGACTGATCAGACATGCAGCCAAGAGGCCCATGATCACTCTGGATGAACTGCAGAGATCTACAGCTGAGGTGGGAGACTCTGTCCATAGGACAACAATCAGTCATATACTGCACAAATCTGGCCTTTATGGAAGAGTGGCAAGAAGAAAGCCATTTCTTAAAGATATCCATAAAAAGTGTCGTTTAAAGTTTGCAACAAGCCACCTGGGAGACACACCAAACATGTGGAAGAAGGTGCTCTGGTCAGATGAAACCAAAATCGAACTTTTTGGCAACAATGCAAAATGTTATGTTTGGCGTAAAAGCAACACAGCTCATCACCCTGAACACACCATCCCCACTGTCAAACATGGTGGTGGCAGCATCATGGTTTGGGCCTGCTTTTCCTCAGCAGGGACAGGGAAGATGGTTAAAATTGATGTAAAGATGGATGGAGCCAAATACAGGACCATTCTGGAAGAAAACCTGATGCAAAAGACCTGAGACTGGGACGGAGATTTTTCTTCCAACAAGATAATGATCCAAAACATAAAGCAAAATCTACAATGGAATGGTTCACAAATAAACATATCCAAGTGTTAGAATGGCCAAGTCAAAGTCCAGACCTGAATTCAATCGAGAATCTGTGGAAAGAACTGAAAACTGCTGTTCACAAACGCTCTCCATCCAACCTCACTGAGCTCGAGCTGTTTTGCAAGGAGGAATGGGCAAAAATTTCAGTCTCTCGATGTGCAAAATTGATAGAGACATACCCCAAGCAACTTACAGCTGTAATCGCAGCAAAAGGTGGCGCTACAAAGTATTAACATAAGGGGGCTGAATAATTTTGCACGCCCAATTTTTTAGTTTTTTTATTTGTTAAAAAAGTTTTGAAATATCCAATAAATTTCGTTCCACTTCATGATTGTGTCCCACTTGTTGCTGAATCTTCACAAAAAAATTACAGTTTTATATCTTTATGTTTGAAGCCTGAAATGTGGCAAAAGGTCACAAAGTTCAAGGGGGGCGAATACTTTCACAAGGCACTGTATATTATAAAGCATTCACTAAACTTTCACTGCAGATGAATATAACACTTCAATGTAAAACCCATATACCAGAAATATACATATTTGTAAGGTAAAGTTAAAATACAGTTAAAATATCCTACTGTGCTGTACTCAGTGACTAAATGCTACATTTAAAAAAGTATTTAGTCTCTTGAAATAGCTTAAGTGGAAATTTTGTAGTAGCCAGTGCATTCTGTGACCAATTATAAATACAAAGAGTGAGAATTCTAAAGAAGACATGGTTTAAACATATGTTTCACCTGACCTTTAATCCTCTAGAACAAGCAGAAAAATGTTCCAGGGATGTAAGTTTGTTGCTGTCTAGAGACTGATAAACCTAAATAAAGGCACATTCAACTGCAATTTCACTAAAGCTTCTCGTACTAATATTTTATTTTTTATATTTCGCTTCAACAAGTTTTATTTATCTCTTTTTCAATATTTTGTTAGAACCAATGAGCCTGAGGTAAATGAAAAGGATGATAGGTACCAACATCCAAAAACGTTTAATTACAAAGGAGTAAAAGGGGGAGCAGAGGCTGTTATCCCCACATGAACAGTCTCAGGGACAAGGGGGAAAGGGGAAGAAGGAATAATCTGACTTTCACAGTACCTTGGTTCAATAATTGCTCATAAATATTAAAAAATTACAAAATGTTATTCAAAACAGCATATCTGCATTAAAAGAAACAGACCAATTGTCCGAAAGCAATACATGACACATCATATGTAGATAAATATTTATTTGTCAAAACAAAGTGCAGACATTCATGGTCAGGCGTATATTCCTCAACATGTTTTGCGGGGACGATCAGCTTCTTCAGGAGGATATTAATATACTCACTCTTTAAAAATGATGACAACACATAAATGAGTACTAACCACAAAACAAATATAGCAATAGTGATTACAGGTAATACAGCAATAGTTCATGAAATGTTAGTTAGTGGGGAAGATCTGGGCTCACCTAGAAACAGTACAGGTCACTGAATCCCATACCAGTTCAGCCAAAAAATCTCTCCTCGGTGGACATGGGGGACTAAACGAAAATTCATCTAGTCAGTAATAAAATAAAGTAACCATTATAATATGATACAAGGCCATTAGGAAATCCCACTGCAAAAGGAAGAGAAGAGGAGAGAAGAGAAGAGAAGAGAAGAGAAGAGAAGAGAAGAGAAGAGAAGAGAAGAGAAGAGAAGAGAAGAGAAGAGAAGAGAAGAGAAGAGAAGAGAAGAGAAGAGAAGAGAAGAGAAGAGAAGAGAAGAGAAGAGAAGAGAAGAGAAGAGAAGAGAAGAGAAGAGAAGAGAAAAAACAAAGGGCCAGGGGAAGGAGGAGAGGGAGAAAAAAGGAGGGGGGAAGGGAAAAAAAGGAGAGAAGGGGGGGGGGAGGGAAAAAAAAAGGATGGGTAAGAAGCAGAAGAAAAGGAAGCAAGAAAAAAGGAGGGAAGGAAAGAAGGAGAGAGAAGAAAGGGAAAGAAATGGAATACAGTTGGTTGAAACAGAGGAAACCAGAAAAGAAAAAGCAATGGAAAACTGGCCTATACAAATGTATGTATATGGTAAATGCTTGTACCACAAAATAGGAGATGACATCCACTGAGGAGGTAATATGAGCAGCAGAGGGGTGCATGTAAGGATATTTAGGAGGTTGTATTTATAAAGGTCCAGGTGTCGTGTGCTGCTCAGGACAGCCAATTCCTGCAATCTAAGGATTGAATAACAAGGGGCTTAATAGTCCAAATTTACATGTCACACAAGGTAAACAAGGTAAAGGACATAGGCACTTACCCGGCAGCTGCATACCCCTTGTGACAGTATGGGGTTGAATAGATGTCCCTGGTGTCAATCAGCAGGCACCACCCATATGGGGGGGGCTGCTTTAAATAATTCCAGTATCGGGTGGCCACCTGCCACGCCCAAACTTGTCAGCGTGTGATGCCGTCCGATCAGATCCGCCGTACTGTGCATGCACGAGCATCGCGCATGCGCTAATAGGATGCGGTTCGCAGTGAGCCGCAACCCACGTCATTGTGGGAAGGTTCCGGATCCGTAATACCATTCCTCACCCGGTGGATAACATATATATATAGCTATATTCCTAGCTGTCATTAATATAATAGTAGTGGGGGTAGTGGTAGCAGGTGAAGAGGACTTGATACATCCTAGAAACGTTGTTGTTTTTTTAGGATGTATCTCCTATTTTTAAAATCCCCCAGAAAATGTGTAAGGTGCACCAGAGCACCTATATGCCTTTCAGTACTGGACTGTTGCTTCAACAAAGGAGTTCAACGATTTGGTATACAGGCTTATATAGGAGGGATTATTTGCAAATTACCTACATTAAAGGAGGCTCACAAGTTTACAATAATTGTGCTATTGGAGTACTTATCTATGCACCTGATTTGGTGGGTTTTAATCAAAAAACAAAAAAAAGGAAGACCAAAGCAAAAATTCATTTATTGTCTATAAATGGTGCTGAAACATATTTTGGGATATTTATTAGATGTAAATTATTCTAGTCCATGTTAAAAATCAAAATCAGCATATCAGTTTACACATTTTTGTTTACAATATGTTGCAATATCAAATGATATGTTCCTACCATTAAAATCATAACATAAACAATGGGTCATTTGTTGGCTTGAAACTACATAGTAATACAGTAATATTTCTTGCTGCATAAAGTAATTCCATGTAAATTGTAATTCAAAATGCTATAATGCAATACAGTATTTCCCTCTTTAATTTTATATTATTTAGATGTCCAAAATAATGCATTGCAAGTGCCCTGTCGCATAATCAGGCAGGTGTGTATCACAGACATAATGTAGAAAATTGAGGATGCCTAGTAAACCATTTAAAATAATATATAGTATCTGCACAAACTAGACAAAATGGAAATTAAAGCTTGAAACCACACCATTTTCCAATATTAGAATTACAAGAATAACATCCCCGCTCCTGATTTTATGGACCATTGAAACATGATATGTGAATGGCCCCTTCAGTTTATTAATGCCTTTTGCATGTCAGGCTCAGAAGTATAGGATTATAAAAAGATTTAAAAAAATCTAACCAGCCCTTTAGCTATACTCATTAGGAGTATCAAGGTCAGACCAGACGGCACAGGTCAGTAAATGTTTATTCAAAACTATTCATTATTAAATAATATTTAAAAGCAGGATCCACAAGAAAGCACAAGAATCAGGTTCACAAACGGCATTAAGTACCATAGGTCAATATGAGTAACAAGCAAGAGCAGGTTTACAGGCATGTGGAGGCCCTACCAGTATATTTCTCAGATATAGAATAGCAGATTTGTATGCCTGGATACGCTTGTGCATAGGACATGCTTGCAATTCAACCTGGAGAATATCTTCAAATATTTTTATTTAGTTTATATAAAAGAAAAAGAGAAATTACAAGGCCACTGAAATACAGGTAATAACAGATACCAAAATCATCAAAGTATTGCCAACACGGTAAGGGGTATACAGTAAATACATACAGTATATAGTGGTATACAGTAAATTACCATTACGCTTTATATCCCTTGTATTGAGCAGGGTTTGATCATACAACACAAGAGACATCTGTTCACATGAAGAAAGCAAGCAACAAAGAACAGTAACCAAAAAGCAGAAGTGTACCTTTAGAGCAACTCGTGAGAGATAACTTTGTCATGGAATATGGAAGTATAAGCACCATGGTTGCCAATTCACTTTCACTTTGCAGCGGAGCCATCTCTGAAAGTCATAATTCGTTCATAAGCATAAATCTCATTGGTTTCCTCTGATTTCCACTTTTTCATTATTATCACTCTGGCTGCAAAAATAATGTACACTGAGATTGGTCTGATGGAAGGGTGTTTTTTGTCCACCTCAACACTCAGGATCGCAAGGGCTGGTTTTTTTTTTGATATCGTGCCAACCTGAGTTTTGCATCTCCAACAATGGTTGATGCCAGTTGTAGAAAATTTTGCTATCAAGTAAGGTGTAAAGTACCACCGTTGATGTAGCTTTTGGGCAGTTTCCCATTAATTAGAGCAGCGAGTTTATGGAAGATTACTCTTGATCCATTGGTCCTAGGTACAGCCAGATCCCTTTCCCATTTGAGCATTTGAGGGGATTTAGTAAACTTTGTTTTAGTTTGTAGCAGGTTATAAAATAATGATATACTTTTGGTAGTGGTATTTGCTGCATTCCAGAAATCCCAAGCAGGGGATGGCATGAGAGCGTGGGTAATTTGGGTGGTTTGCATTACATGTTTAATTTCAGATAAGTGAATATTTCCTTCTGCGGTAAAAGATATTTAACAGAAAGAGTAGCAAAGGGGGTTATGCCTTTTGGTGTTGTCAAGTCTGATATCGTAGTGATACCTCGGTTGCTCCATTCCCGAAGGGGAATATTTGTCGTAAGGAATTTTAGAGAGACTAGGGGAACCTCCACCTTCACACAATATTTAGAATCCTGCAGTTGGGAAGTCAGTACTTTCCAAGCATTTATTGCTGGATATATGGTCGGATGGGATAGGAAATTACCATCCTTCAGTTTAGGACTCACTAGAAGCGGATCCTGTAGGGTGTTTGGTAAGACTAGTTCAGTTTCAAGGGTTGGCCAAGGTTTGGAGTGCGTGGGAAGGAACCAGTATCAAAGTTGGACTAAAATGGCAGCTATGTAATAGTCCTTAATAAAAGGAAGTCCCATACCCCCGGCCTGTTTAGTTTTCATCAGTAAGTTTCTATGGATCCTGGGTTTTTTGCGAGCCCAGACAAAGTCTGAGAAGAGGGATTGCATTTTTGATAAAAAAGGAATTGGGGACATGGATCGGTAATGTTCGAAAAAAGTACAGTATCTTTGGTAAGATTAGCATTTTTAGAGCAGCTAGACGGCCTGACCACGACAGGAAGAATTTCTGAAATCTAGTAGTTTCTGACTTAACGTCTGCTAATAAGGGCCAAAAATTTGTATGAAAAAGATCTGATGTATCAGAAAAGTTTGACACACAAGTAGGTAATCGAGTCAGAGGCCCATAGAAATGGCAAACTCTGAGTCAAGAGCCTCCTGGTGTCCCTGTCGATCCCAATTCCCAAGATTTGGGACTTAGGCGTTTATTTTATAATATGAGACCACATTAAATTGCTGCAAAATATCCTGGGCTACTGAGAGGGATTGAATAGGGTTTGTCATGGTTAGTATCACGTTATCTGCAAATAGTGTCATTTTATGTTGTATTGCTTTAGACGCAATCCCCTGTATTTGTGGATTTGATCTTATTTTTACAGCTAAAGGCTCCATGAGGAGATCGAATATCAGGGGTGACAGTGGGCAGCCCTGACATGTGCCATTTGTAATTTTGAAGAGGGGGGGGGGAACATTCCTTCGCATGTGCCGATGGGGAGGAGTAAAGAGCCAGTATGGCCAAGCATATGGAACCTTGAAAGCCAAATTTCTGTAGCACCTGAGTCGTATACCCCCATTGAACCCTGTCAAAGGCCTTCTCTGCGTCCAAAGCGAGGAGTAGAGAAGGCCTTTTCCTCTGTTTGGACATGTAAATTAGGTTGATCATGCGTCTAGTAGCGTCAGGCACTTGTCTCTCTGACACAAAACCCACCTGGTCTGGATGAATCAAGGAAGGCAGGATTTTAGATAGTCTGTTCGCTATAAGAGATGGGCCTAAAATTTTGCGGAACAGTAAGAGTTTTCCCTGGTTTAGGCAAGGTAACTATAGTTGCCAGCAACATTTCTGGAGGGATGTTGAACGGTCGGTTGGAAAACATTTAGCAAATGTGGGGCTAATAAATGGTGAAAAGATTTGTAATATTCTGCAGGGTAACCCCACAGGTCCTGCGGCCTTTCCATTTGGTAAGGATTTTAGAATTTTGTCTCATTCTTGTAGTGTGAATGGGGCATTTGGAAGTTCTAGGTCTTGAGGTCTTAACGAGGGCAGTGAAATCGAGTTGAGGAAGTCATTAATCTTATCAGGCACCGGCTGTGGCATATCTAAGTCCATATGCAAGTTGTATAGGGAGCTGTATTAGCTACTAAAGGCCTCTGCGATTTCTTTAGGGTTGTAAAGTTTGGCATTGGTATGCGAGTCAATGATATATGCAATCTTCTGTTTAGCAATTTTTTCTTTAAAATGGTTCGCCAGTAGTTTACTGGCCTTGTTCCCATATCTATATAAGATTGGGCTTTTAGAGATTTGAGGTGTTTTTCATGATTGTTTATTAACAGTAAACAAAGTTTATGTCTAGCTGTATATAATTTATCATGTAGCGATTGTAAAGGGCATGTTTTATTTTTGCTTTCTACGTTTTGGATCTCCTCAAGGAGGTCATTAAAGTGTTGCATTCTTGAATTTTCAGGCTGTTGCTCATCTGGATGAGAGTGCCCACAATGTAAAGGGATCGGACACTGATGGGGGCGTTTACCAGGCTCACCAGAGCTAATGGAAATGTATGCATGAATACGTACACAGGGTCATCCAGAATCCGATTCAGAGGTTCTCCCAAGAGCCTTGAGGGATTTGGCAGACGTAGAGGGATGTGGGATGTGGTTGATTAGAGTCGAGTATTTTCCAATCTCGCAGATATCGCAAGCCCTCCTTTAAAGATGTAATAACATACGTGGAATCATCTTTACTGACCAGAAGTTTGGCAGGGTAAATCCATCTGTAAGAAATGTGGTGGTTATATAGTGACTTGGTGATAGATGCGAGTTGCCTCCTTTGGCTCATAGTATAGGAAGACAGATCACCTAAAAAAGACAATTCCAACATACTGTCCGGAAGGGATTCCTTGTTCCTGGCTACAGCCAGCAGTCATTCTTTAATATGGAAGAAATGTATCCTAACTAGTGATCGACCGATATTGGTTTTTCATTGTCGATACCGATATTTTGGCCATTGCATATCGGTATCGGCCGATATGGGCCGATATTTTGAACATTTGCAAAATAAACACAATTTTCGACACAAATCTGTTACTGAACATGTTAATGTTCTACGAGGGGGTGAGCTGTAAGCTAGATAGGGGGAGACCTGTGGATGTGGTGTACCTGGATTTTGCTGAGGCGTTTGATACAGTTCCCCACAAACGCTTAATATATAAAATAAGGTCTGCAGGCATCAACCACAAGGTCTGCTCTTGGATACGGAACTGGTTTCCACTTAAAGCGGAGTTCCGGGTACAGAAATCATTTTTCAACAAACATACCCCTGGGACATTCAAGGCTAGTACATTCCACAATGGCTAGCCTCTGATCTGTCCCGGTTCGCACTTACCTTTTAGAAGAAATACTCACTTATAAAATTTCTTCCACAGCATTTCCATCTCTCTTGTGGGCAGCTGAAGCCAGCGCGGTCCTCTTCGGCGTCTTCTTCCGCGTCTTCTTCTCCCAGAATGCGCCTGCACCGGCCCCTCTCGTCACTTCCGGTGCGGCGCCGCATTCCTCCACAGCTTCTGGGCATGCCCAGAAGCTGTTTAGCAGGGGAATGCGGCGTCGCCCGGAAGTGACGAGCGGGGCCGGTGCCGTCACATTGAGTCCTGGGAGCAATGACGTTCAGCTCCCAGGAATCAGTGCAAGCCCGGAAGTGACGGCGGAGCCGTGGCACAGAGGGAGGAAGTGAAGACTAGGTGAGTATATTCGATCTTAATTACAAGGTGAGTAAATAAAAAAAAAAACCTAAATATCCAATTCCTTTTAAGGTGAACGGGAACAAGCGGACGGGCACAAAAAAAAAAATATTGATTTTGTGCCCGGAACTCCGCTTTAAGCCCCGGAGGATTTGGCTGCTCAAAGACCAGGGCCTATTTTGCGATTCGGCACTGCGTGATTTTAACGGACAATTGCGCGGTCATGCGACACTGTACCCAAATTAAATTGACGTCCTTTTTTTTTCCCACAAACAGAGCTTTCTTTTGGCGGTATTTGATCATCTGTGCGATTTTTAGTGTTTGCGCTATAAACAAAAAAAGGGTGTCAATTTAAAAAAAAATAACAATATTTTTCAATTTTTCACATTTTTTTATATGAAATTCCCCCCCCCCCCCCCAAAAAAAAATGTAAAAATCAAAATTTTTTAACATTTTAGGCCAATTTGTTTTCTGCTACATATTTTTGGTAAAAAAATCGCAATAAACATATTTTGATTGGTTTGCGCAAACGTTATTGAGTTTACTAACTAAGGGAAAGATTTATGTCATTTTTATTGTTTTTTTTTTTTAACTAGTAATGGCGGCGATCTGCGATTTTTTTTGCGGAACTGCGACATGGCGGCGGACAGATCGGACCCCTGACTGACATTTTTGACACTTTTGGGGTACCAGTGACATTGCTACAGTAATCAGTGACCGAGCGGGGGCAGCAGCGCGCCTCCAGCGGCGCGCGCTCGCCCCCTATTGGCTCGCGGGCGAGTGATGTACCGATACGTCACTTTGCCCAGGAGGGGCTGACCGCCGCAGTATATGTACTTGCGGCGGTCGGCAAGTGGTTAAAGGGGCGTGTCCAAAGGGTGGTAATAAATAATGCATACTCAGACTGGTCTGGGGTGGAAAGGGGAGTCCCCCAAGGCTCAGTCCTGGGACCAATCTTGTTCAATTAATTCATAAATAGCATTGAGGATGGGATCAGCAGCTCGATTTCAGTTTTTGCAAGTGACACAAAACTAAACAGGGCAATACCTTCACATCATGAGGCAGGAATCTTACAGAATGACCTGAACAAAATCAGGCAACTACATGGCAAATGAGGTTTAATGTGGAGAAGTGTAAGGTATTGCATTTGGGGACAAAAAATATAAAAGCACAATACACTTTAGGGGGTGAAACTCTGGGGGAATCAAAAATGGAGAAAGATCTGGGGGTCTTAGTAGAAGATCGACTTAGCAATAGCATGCAATGTCAAGCTGCAGCTGCCAAAGCCGGCAGAATATTAGCATGCATAAGGAAGGGGATGTATTCCAGAGATAAAACTATAATGCTACCACTTTATTAAACACTGGTTCGACTGCATCTGGAGTATTATGTCCAGTTTTGGTTGCCAGTCCTCAGAAGGGATGTGTTGGAGCTGGAAAGAGTCCAGAGAAGGGCAACTAAACTGATTAGGGTATGGGAGGACCTTAATTATAAAGAATGCTTACAAGCACTTGATTTATTCTCCCTGGAGAGGAGAAACCTGAGAGGGGACATGATAGCGATTTATAAATACCTCAACGGTGATCCCAATATAGAAAAAAAACTATTCAGTCGCAAAGGAATGCATGAGGCCACGAGGCCATACAATGCGAGTAGAGGACAAGAGTTTTAACCTCAGGCTATGCAGTGGGTTCTTTACAGTAAGGGCTACTAGACTGTGGAATTCTCTACCACAAATGGTAGTAACTGCAGGGAGTATGGCTATGTACACCTCAAGGATCAAAACATTCAGGGGTATGGGAAATGATTACGGCCACACACACCTACACAGATTGAACTGGATGGACTATTGTCTTTATTCAACCTCACCTACTATGTATGTAACTATATAGTGACTATGTATTGTTTGTTTATTAACATTTTTAACACTGTAGTCAGTGCAAATTAAACTGCTAGAAAAAAAAGCTAGACAACAACAAACAGCTAGACAGTGGATTGGAGGAGTCAGTGGACTACTGCTGCAGTAGTGCACTCACTGCAATGATTTTAAATCACTGCTGCAGTCAGTGCAAATTAAACTGCTAGAAAAAAAGCTAGACAACAACAAACAGCTAGACAGTGGATTGGAGGAGTCAGTGGACTACTGCTGCACTAGTGCACTCACTGCAATGATTTTAAATCACTAACTGCAGTCAGTGCAAAACTGCTAGAAAAAAAAGTGATGGACTACTGCTGCAGTAGTACACTCACTCACTGCAATAATTTTAAATCACTACTGCACTACTGCAGTGACTACATTGCAGTAGTGATTTAAAAATTTTGCAGCAGTGAGTGGCGCACTATTGCAACAGTAGTCCACTGACTCCAATCCACTGTCTAGCTTTTTTTCTAGCAGTTTTGCACTGACTGCCACTTCACTAAAAACACGCTCACTTGGTACCAAGGAAGGAGGAGCAGAAAGATAAATTCTAGCATGAGAAGCAAGTCTTTTTGTAGCAAGCCTTATTTTCTTTCCACCACTGAGGAGGATCACCACTTCTTCTGTCAATTACTGCTTCCTTCAAATAGAGATGAAGTTCATCATCCAGACTCATTATTGCAGATTCAGAAGAATCCTCCGCATGAGGCCCCAATAAAACACTGAACATGGCTTCTATTCGACCGTGATGAGGTTTCTCTTCTGTCCATTATCTTTTTGGACATTTTTCTATTTTTGAAGCATCCTGCTCTTCCACATTAGAAACCTGCTCTTCTTGACTTTTCTTTTTGGCAGGAACCGGCTCCTGCACATCCTGTTGAATATCTTCTGTCAGCCATTGTTTTGCCTTGACCAATACATCATCAGAAGAGAAAGGATGGTTCTTATATTGAGGATCCAAAAGACATGGAAGCACAACATTTTTATTCTCTTCATGCTTCTCAAAACGTTTTGCGAGGTTGTCCCTCATGGCTTGCCTACATGTTTTAGTGCCACGTGTGTTGGGTCCTTCATTCTTTTGAAGAAGCATCTTCAGCACTCTCACACATGGGATGACAGATGACACAGATGAGTCGTAATGACTCATCTCTAGTATCACTTCCTCCATGGGGAGGAGGGCCTCAATGACATTGACTACAATATCCCACTGATCAGCAGTAGCCCAAGAATATCCCCCAAGTCCATATTCACCTGAATATATGGTAAGAGCTCGCTTCTGCTCCAGCATTCTTTGCAGTGTGTGAAGTGTTGAGTAGAGATGGCCTTGCAGTTCACCCGGCAGTCGGTTCGCGGCACATTTTCCTTGTTCGCCACCCGCCAATTTTGCGAACACATGGCGTTGTTCGCAGCGGCCATATTAGTTTACATTGGGGAGAACTTTGACCCATGACACAGCCATCAGGTGGAATGAGACAGCCAATTGAAACATTTCAGCACATGGACATGCCCCCTACCTTATAAATAGACCAGAGCAGGCGGCCATTTCACATTCTGCTTTTTGTCAGCGTAGGGAAAGGTCTGCTGTATGCATCAGGAAGAGATTGCCAGACACAAATAGCTCTGTTAAGATCAACAAAAGTCCTTTTCAGGGCTGGTATTTCGGTATAGGTCTACTACAGTCTCTTTTCAGTTTAGGGACAGGTATCCAATCTGTGCTCCAGGGACAGATAGAGATCATCAGTGACACAAATCGCTCTGTTAATGTCCACAAAGGTCATTTAAAGGGCTGCAATTTATTTGGTATAGGTGTGTAGTTTCTGTTCAGTTTAGGGACAGGTATCCAGTGTGCTCCAGGGACAGAGATCAGCAGTGACACAAATCGCTCTGTTAATGTCCACAAAAGTCATTTAAAGGGCTGCAATTTATTTGGTATATGTGTACAGTTTCTGTTCAATTTAGGGACAGGTATCCAGTGTGCTCCAGGGACAGAGATCAGCAGTGACACAAATCGCTCTGTTAATGTCCACAAAAGTCATTTCAAGGGCCGCTTTTTTTTTTTATATAGGTGTGCAGTGCACTATATAGGGGTGTAATCCATGGTATAATATACTTTGTAATATAGAAAGCATATTATAGTGGATTTGTATTGTGCATTGTGCAGCATTGTCACTGGTGTGGTGACTGAGCATAGCTGCAGCAATACTACAAACAGTGAATAAAGCACTTTTAATGTATTATAACTGGTGTGATAGACCAGTGCCCCCCCCCCTCCAATACCACATATGGAAGCGGGGTGTTATCTGAGTATACTTTTACAAGTGTATTTGTGTCCTGCAACAATATTGCCTCTTTTGCTGTGTTAACTCTGCTACACACAGTGCCAAACTCACTGGCCAATTTTTTGAACAACTGGTGTGATAGACCAGTGGCCCCCCAATACCACATATTGAAGTGGAGTGTTATTTAACAGTATACTTTTCTAAGAGTGTATTTTAGTCCTGCACAAATTTGGCCTCTTTTGCTGTGTTTACTCTGCTACACACAGTGACAACAGTTACTGGCCAATTATATGTAGAACTGGTGTAATAAACCTGTGGCCCCCCAATACCACAGATTGAAGCGGGGTGTTATCTGAGTATACTTTTACAAGTGTATTTGTGTCCTGCAACAATTTTGCCTCTTTTGCTGTGTTAACTCTGCTACACACAGTGCCAAACTCCCTGGCCAATTTTTTAAACAACTGGTGTGATAAACCAGTGGCCCCCCAATACCACATATTGAAGTGGGGTGTTATCTGAGTATACTTTCCTAAGTGTATTTGTGTCCTGCAACAATATTGCCTCTATTGCTGCGTTAACTCTGATACACACAGTGCCAAACTCACTGGCCAATTTTTTGAACAACTGGTGTGATAGACCAGTGGTCCCCCAATAGCACATATTGAAATGGGGTCACTGGGGTGTTATCTGAGTATACTTTTACAAGTGCATTTGTGTCCTGCAACAGCATTGCCTCTGTTGCTGTGTGAAGTCTGATACACACAGCGCCAAACTCACTGGCCAATTTTTTGAACAACTGGTGTGATAGACCAGTGGTCCCCCAATACCACATATTGAAGTGGGGTGTTATCTGAGAATACTTTTACAAGTGTATATGTGTCCTGCAACAATATTGCCTCTTTTTCTGAGTTAAGTCTGATACACACAGTGCCAAACTCACTGGCCAATTGTTTGAACAACTGGTGTGATAGACCAGTGGCCCCCCAATACCACATATTGAAGTGGGGTGTTATTTAACAGTATACTTTTCTAAGAGTGTATTTTAGTCCTGCAAAAATGTGGCCTCTTTTTTGTGTTAACTCCGCTACACACAGTGACAACAGTTACTGGCCAATTATTTGTAGAACTGGTGTAATAAACCTGTGGCCCCCAATACCACAGATTGAAGTGGGGTGTTATCTGAGTATACTTTCATAAGTGTATTTTGTCATGCAACAATATTGCTTCTTTTGCTGTGTTAACTCTGCTACACACAGTGCCAAACTCACTGGCCAATTTTTTGAACAACTGGTATGACCAGTGGCCTCCCAATACCACATATTGAAGTGGGTGTTATCTGAGTATACCTGTATAAGTGTATTTGTGTCCTGCAACAATATTGCTAAAGATGGCCTTGCGGTTTGGCCGGCGTTCGGTTCGCGGCAAATTTTGCTTGTTCGCTACCCGCCAAATTTTTGGACACATGGCGTCATTCGCGGTGGCCATATTTCTTTACATTGGGGAGAACTTTGACACGTGACACAGCCGTCAGGTGGAACGGGAAAGCCAATTTAAACATTCCAGCATATGGACAGTCCCCCTACCCTATAAATTGACCCGATCTGGCGGCCATTTCACATTCCGCTTTCTGCCAGTGCAGGGAGAGGTCTGCTGTGCTCATTAGGGAGAGTTTGCTAGACACATATAGTGCTGTGAAGATCCACAAAAGCCCTTTTCAGGGCTGGTATTTCGGTAAAGGCCTTCTACAGTCTCTTTTCAGGTTAGGGACAGGTATCCAGTGGTTGCTTTAGGGGCAGTTAGAGATCGGCTGCAGTCACAAATCGCTCTGTCAATGTCCACCAAAGTCATTTAAAAAGCTCCAATGACGTTTTAGGGTCTATTACAGTCTCTTTACTATAGGGGCAGGTATCCTGTGGTTGCTGTAGGGGCAGTTAGAGATCGGCTGCAGTCACACACAAATCGCTTTGTCAATGTCCACCAAAGTCATTTAAAAAGCTCCAATGTCTTTTTAGGGTCTATTACAGTCTCTTTACTATAGGGGCAGGTATCCTGTGGTTGCTCTAGGGGCAGTTAGAGATTGGCTGCAGTCACACACAAATCGCTTTGTCAATGTCCACAAAAGTAATTTAAAGGGCTGCAAATTTTTTGGTATTGCTGTGTAGTGCACTAAAAAGGGGGGTGGGGGTGGGGGAGGGGTTTAATCCACAGTATAATATACTTTGTAGACAGCATATTATAGTGGATTAGTAGTATTATTGTGCACTGTGCAGCATTGTGACAGGTGTGGTGGTGATACTGAATGTTTCTGCAGCAACACTACACACAGTGGCAAACTCCCTGGCCAATTAATTGTAGAACTGGTGTGACAGACCAGTGGCCCCCCAATAGCACATATTGAAATGGGGTCACTGGGGTGTTATCTGAGTATACTTTTACAAGTGCATTTGTGTCCTGCAACAACATTGCCTCTGTTGCTGTGTGAAGTCTGATACACACAGCGCCAAACTCACTGGCCAATTTTTTCAACAACTGGTGTGATAAACCAGTAGTCCCCCAATAGCACATATTGAAGCGGGGTGTTATTTAACAGTATACATTTCTAAGAGTGTATTTTAGTCCTGCAAAAATTTGGCCTCTCTTGCTGTGCTGCCTGTGCTACACACAGTGACAACAGTTACTGGCCAATTATTTGTAGAACTGGTGTGATAGACTAGTGGCCCCCCAATAGCACATATTGAAGTGGGGTGTTATCTGAGTATACTTTTACAAGTGTATTTGTGTCCTGCAACAACATTGCCTCTGTTGCTGTGTGAAGTCTGATACACATAGTGCCAAACTCACTGGCCAATTTTTTTCAACAACTGGTGTGATAAAGCAGTAGCCCCCCAATAGCACATATTGAAGCGGGTGTTATTTAACAGTATACTTTTCTAAGAGTGTATTTTAATCCTGCAAAAATTTGGCCTCTCTTGCTGTGTTGCCTGTGCTACACACAGTGACAAAAGTTACTGGCCAATTATTTTTAGAACTGGTGTGATAGACCAGTGGCCCCCCAATAGCACATATTGAAGTGGGGTGTTATCTGAGTATATTTTTACAAGTGTATTTGTGTCCTGCAACAACATTGCCTCTGTTGCTGTGTGAAGTCTGATACACATAGTGCCAAACTCACTGGCCAATTTTTTCAACAACTGGTGTGATAAAGTAGTAGCCCCCCAATAGCACATATTGAAGCGGGGTGTTATTTAACAGTATACTTTTCTAAGACTGTATCTTAGTCCTGCAAAGATGTGGCCTCTCTTGCTGTGTTGCCTGTGCTACACACAGTGACAACAGTTACTGGCCAATTATTTTTAGAACTGGTGTGATAGACCAGTGGCCCCCCAATAGCACATATTGAAGTGGGGTGTTATCTGAGTATACTTTTACAAGTGTATTTGTGTCCTGCAACAACATTGCCTCTGTTGCTGTGTGAAGTCTGATACACACAGCACCAAACTCACTGGCCAATTTTTTCAACAATTGGTGTGATAAAGCAGTACCCCCCCAATAGCACATATTGAAGCGGGGTGTTATTTAACAGTATACATTTCTAAGAGTGTATTTTAGTCCTGCAAAAATTTGGCCTCTCTTGCTGTGTTGCCTGTGCTACACACAGTGACAACAGTTACTGGCCAATTATTTGTAGAACTGGTGTGATAAACCTTTGGCCCCCCCAATACCACAGATTGAAGCGGGGTGTTATCTACCTTTTTGCAGATATACTGCGATTCTCTAGAGACTTTTGTCACAGGGTAATTAAAAAACATGACAAGCAGAGGAAGAGGCAGAGACGTACCCAGGGGTGGTAAGGGTAGGGCAGGAGCAGTAGGCCGGAGCCTAACTGTGAAGTTTCAAAAGCTGGGTGCAATTACGACAAAGGACGCACCAGACTTGGTTGAGTGGGTCACTCAAGAGCCTTCCTCTTTTGCACCCTCCTCATCCTCTCTATCTGTACCCTCTTCACGCTCTGCTGTGTGCACCCCCAAAGACACTACCACCACCAGCACATACCCTCTACTTGAGTCACTGGAATTATTTTCAGATCCATTACAAGAGGTTTGCGATGCTCAGCCATTGTTGAAATCGGATCAGGAAGAGGAGGTAGCAACAGCCGCCACTCAGCATTCTGATGACAGTACCCAGATCAGCCCAAGGAGGTTGGTCCCCACTGTTGCTGCCTACTCGGAGATCTCGAATGTTAGTGGTGGGGAAGATGACGTGGATGATGACGAGTCTATGGACGTCACGTGGGAGTCCCCAAGAGAGGAAGAGGAAGGGAGTTCAGAGGGAGAGACAGACCGGCAGATAGGGAGGAGAGGCAGGCAGAACTTGCATTGCACAAGAGGTAGAAAACAGACTGCAAATTTATCAGGAGCGAGCCATCAACCATGTACAGTCTGTACATGTACAGTACATCTGGCGCTCCCAGGACGCCGGCACATGGCTCCGCAGTGTGGGCTTTTTTTAATGTGTCCGTTGCTGACAACAGTGTTGCCATCTGCAGCCTTTGCAGTCAACGCATAAGTCGCGGTAAGCCCAACACTCACCTAGGGACAACCACCTTAAGAAGGCACCTAAACTCCCATCACAGAGCCCAGTGGGAGAAACACCATCAGAACCCACAAAGCCAGAATCTCCTTCTGCTTCTCCTCCCTCCTCACATTTGCCCTCCACTCCACCTTCCATGATGCCGTCGTCACATAGTTCTGGAAAAAGGCAGGCTTCTGTGGTCCAAATGTTACAGCAGAAAAAAATTATGATGCCGGATAACCCTCTTGCCCAACGTTTGACTGCTGGCTTGTCAAAACTGATAGCCTGCCAACTACTGCCATATCAACTGGTGGACTTGGAGGCCTTTCGTAAATTTGTGACACCACAATGGAAAGTCCCAGGCAGGAAATACTTCTCGCAAAAGGGCATTCCAGAGCTGTATGGCCATGTTAAGCGACAAGTGAATATATTTCTGGCACACAGTGTTGGTGCCAAGATACATCTGACCACAGACACATGGTCTAGCAAACACGGGCAGGGAAGGTATATCACTTTTACTGCCCACTGGGTGAACCTTCTGACGGCCATTAAGCATGTAACTCGTGGCACCCGTGTAGATTTAGTTGTACCGCCACAGATTGCAAGAAGGCCTGCCTCTTCTTCTCCTCCTCCATCATCCTCCCTCTCCTTCTCGGCTGACCCCTCCTCTTCCGCTGCTACCGTCTCTTCCGCTGCGCCGCCCAACATCCCCAGAACCTATTCCACATGCCAGGTGAGACATTGCCATACTGTGCTGCGTCTGTTGTGCCTGGAAGCCAAGAGCCACACTGGTCCTGCACTCCTTTCAGCTTTGCGTTCACAGGCAGATCAGTGGCTGACACCGCTGAATTTGTCAGTTGGTAAAGTGGTGTGCGACAACGGTGCCAATCTGCTGAGCATGCTGAAACAGGGCAAAATAACACACGTGCCATGCATGCCACACTTCCTGAACTTGGTGGTGCAGCGATTCGTTGGCAAATACTCTGGGGTCCAGGATGTCTTGCGGCAGGCTAGGAAAACTTCTGCCCATTTCCGAAGATCTTACACAGCCATGGCTCGCCTTGCTGAGATTCAGCGGCGACACAACCTGCCCCGTAGCGATGGAACACAACGTTGCATATGCTCAATAGGCTGCTCCAGCAGAAACGTGCAGTTAATGACTACCTGTTCGAACTCGGCGGCATGACAGGTTCTGGGGAGCTTGGGTTTTTTTCACCTCGCCAGTGGCTGCTCATGCGGGATGCATGCAGACTTCTGCGGCCATTCGATGAGATCACCAAACTGGTTAGTCACGGCCAGGGCGCCATAAGTGACATCATACCTTACACCTTCTTTCTGGAGCGTGCATTACATTGTGTCATTGATCAAGCCATTGAGGAGCAGGAAGATTGGGAAGTCGCAGTGTTGGATGAATTCCCAGGGGGTGCTACTCCATCAGAGATAAATCAACAGCAGAAGTCTGAAGAGGAGTCAGAGGAGGAGGATGGTGCTGGGGGGGGATGAGGAGGAGCAAGAAGAGCATGCTTTAAACCTTTCTGGGATCCCTGATGTTATCCGTGGATGGGGGGAGGAGAACGAGGACGACATTATCCTGGATGATGAGCTGGAAGCAGGCCACTATACCGCTTCCAGTTTAGTGGGAATGGGGGCCTACATGCTGCAGTGTTTTAAGGGGGACCCCCGTATAAAACACATAAAGGCCAAGGACCAGTACTGTGTGGCAACGTACTTAGACCCCGGTACAAACACAAAATGGCGGAAATGTTTCCACAATCACAGAGGGCGGTCAGAATGCAGCACTTCCAGGCCTTGCTGAGGGAAATGCTGCATTCTGCTTTTCCGTGCGCTGGCAGAGGAATGTCCAGTCACAGAGAGACAGTTGCGGGTAGCAATCCAACAGCGCTTGCAAGAAGAGGGTGGTTGGAAGAAGTCTTGGTCACTTCAGATATGAGATCATTCTTTCAGCCGAACCATCGACAGCTGTACTCCGGATCCAGCATGAGGGAACGCCTAGACCGACAGGTGTCCGACTACATCGAGTTAACGGAGGAGTAATGAACCATTGGACTACTGGGTGGGCAGCCTTGCCCTTTGGCCAGAGCTTGCACAATTTGCAATGGAACTGTTGGCTTTCCCCCCTGTCCAGTGTCCTGTCTGAAAGGACGATCAGTGCAGCAGGGGGGATCGTGACCGATAAGCGCACTCGCCTAGCTCATGACAGTGTAGACTACCTCATATTTATAAAAATGAACGAGGCATGGATCTCTGAGGAATTCGACACATTTGACAAGTAGACCAGGTTTCATGGAATTTCCTCCACCCACAACAATTCCTGGTCCTTGGCTTCGCTACATACAGCAGCATAAAAGGCATTTCATGTCCATTGAATGGCAAATTTTAGGGGTCTTTCAGGGCTGACAATTATTTTTTCTGTTAATGCCTAATGTACCTCCAGCCACCAAATACTACCTTCTTTGCTGTCAGTTCAAACCATGTGAGCTAATTTTTGAAGCCTATACAGGCCGACACTTACGGTTCTGTGTACTGTGAACGCCTACCGTACCTCTAGCCATCATATACTACGTTCTTTGCTGTCAGTTCAAACCATGTGAGCTAATTTTTGGAGCCTATGCAGGCCGACACTTACGGTTCTGTGTACTGTGAACGCCTACTGTACCTCTAGCCATCAAAAACTACGTTCTTTGCTGTCAGTTCAAACCATGTGAGCTAATTTTTGGAGCCTATACAGGCCGACACTTATGGTTCTGTGTACTGTGAACGCCAACTGTACCTCTAGCCATCATATACTACGTTTTTTGCTGTCAGTTCAAACCATGTGAGCTAATTTTTGTAGCCTATACAGGCCGACACTTACTTCTGTATACTGTGTGAATGCCTTCAGCCACAGAATACTACGTACTTAGCTGTCAGGTAAACCCATGTGGGCTAATGTTTATGGCCTGGAATGGGCGACACTTACTGCTGTATCCTGTGAATGCCTAATGTACCTTCAGCCACAGAATACTACGTTCTTAGCTGTCAGGTAAACGCATGTGGGCTAATTTTTGGGGGCCTGGAATGGCCGACACTTACTTCTTTATAATGTGAATACCAAATTTTTCAGACTGGAAATGAAAAACAATGGGTCTGTAAAGGTAACGCCAAATTGTGGAATGGATGCGGACCCATTTTACAGATGTGTGAATGGACCCAATATGTATTAGACAATGTATTTAACGGCTGCTGTCAGTTCTGGCTGATTTATGAAAAAAATATATATATTTTTTGCTGTAAAAAAAAAAAAAAAAAAACAATTTAGGGCAACTTTTTTCAATTGCAATACTTCTGTTATGACATTGTCCATGTGCTGGGACCGTTAAAGTCAATGGGGCCCACCGCAAACTCGCGGTTCACGGACTTTTGAAAAAAATTTGCTGCTGGCGTTCGCGAACCGCCCCGGAAGATGTTTGTCCATCACTAAATATTGCCTCTTTTGCTGCGTTAACTCTGATACACACAGTGCCAAACTCCCTGGCCAATTTTCTGAACAACTGGTGTGATAAACCAGTGGCCCCCCAATACCACATATTGAAGTGGGGTGTTATTTAACAGTATACTTTTCTAAGAGTGTATTTTAGTCCTGCAAAAATGTGGCCTATTTTGCTGTGTTAACTGTGCTACACACAGTGACAACAGTTACTTGCCAATTATTTGTAGAACTGGTGTGATAAAACTGTGGCCACCCAATACCACATATTGAAGTGGGGTGTTATTTAACAGTATACTTTTCTAAGATTGTATTTTAGTCCTGCAAAAATGTGGCCTATTTTTCTGTGTTAACTGTGCTACACACAGTGACAACAGTTACTGGCCAATTATTTGTAGAACTGGTGTGATAAACCTGTGGCCCCCAATACCACAGATTGAAGCGGGGTGTTATATACCTTTTTCCAGATATACTGTGATTCACTAGAGACTTTTGTCACAGGGTAATTTAAAAACATGACAGGCAGAGGAAAAGGCAGACACTTACGCAGGGGTGGTAGGGGTAGGGCGGGAGCGGTAGGCCAGAGCCAAAGTGTGAAGTTTCAGAAGGCGCGTTTGATTACGTCAAAGGACGCACCAGACTTGGTTGAGTGGCTCACTCAGCCTTCCTCTTCTGCACCCTCCTCATCCTCTCTATCTGCACCCTCTTCACTCTCTGCTGTGTGCACCCCCAAAGACACCACCACAAACACAGCCAACACATACCCTCCGCTTGAGTCACTGGAATTATTTTCCAATCCATCACAAGACATTTGCGATGCGCAGACATTGTTGGCATCGGATCAGAAAGAGGAGGTAGCAACAGCCGCCACTCAGCAGTCTGACGACAGTACCCAGATCAGCCCAAGGAGGTTAGTCCCCGCTGTTGCTGCCTACTCCGAGATCTCGAATGTTAGTGGTGGGGAAGGTGACGTAGATGATGACATGTCTATGGACATCACATGGGTGGCCACAGTAGAGGAAGAGGAGGGGAGTTCAGAGGGAGAGACAGACCGGCAGATAGGGAGGAGAAGCAGGCAGAACCTGCATTGCACAAGAGGTACAAAGCAGACTGCAAATGTATCAGGAGCGAGCCATCAACCATGTACAGTCACATCTGGCGCTCCCAGGACGCCAACACATGGCTCCGCAGTGTAGGCATTTTTTAATGTGTCTGTTGCTGACAACAGTGTTGCCATCTGCAGCCTTTGCAGTCAACGCATAAGCCGCGGTAAGCCCAACACTCACCTAGGGACGACCACCTTAAGAAGGCACCTGAACTCCCATCACCTAGCCCAGTGGGAGCAACACCGTCAGAACCCACAAAGCTACACTCCAGGCTCTCACCATCCAGCCTCTTCTCCTTCTCCTTCTCCTCTCTCCTCACAATTGTCCTCCACTCCACCTTCCATCATGCCGTAGTCACGTTGTTCTGGAAAAAGGCAGGCTTCTGTGGCCCAAATGTTGGAGCGGAAAAAAATGATGACGCCGGATAACCCTCTTGCCCAATGTTTGACAGCTGGCTTGTCGGAGCTGATAGCCCGCCAACTACTGCCATATCAACTGGTGGAATCGGAGGCCTTTCGTAAATTTGTGGCCATTGGAACACCACAATGGAAGGTCCCAGGCAGGAAATATTTTTCACAGAAGGGCATTCCAGAGCTGTATGGCCATGTTCAGCGGCAAGTGAATATATCTCTGGCACACAGTTTTGGTGCCAAGATACATCTGACCACAGACACACGGTCTAGCAAACACGGGCAGGGAAGGTATATCACTTTTACTGCCCACTGGGTGAACCTTTTGACGGCCTTTAAGCATGTAACCCGTAGCACCCATGTAGATTTGGTTGTACCGCCACGGAGTGCATGCAGGCCTATTCTCCTCCTCCTCCATCCTCCCTCTCCTCCTCGGCTGACTCCTCCTTTTCCGCTGCTACCGTCTCTTCAACTGCGCTGCCCAAGATCCCCATGAACTTATTCCACATGCCAGGTGAGACGTTGCCATGCTGTGCTGTGTCTGTTGTGCCTGGAAGCCAAGAGCCACACTGGTCCTGCACTCCTATCAGCTTTGTGTGCACAGGCAGATCAGTGGTTGAGACCGCTCAATTTGACAGTTGGTAAAGTGGTGTGCGACAACGGTGCCAATCTGCTGAGTGCGCTGAAACAGGGCAAAATAACACACGTGCCATGCATGCCACACGTCCTGAACTTGTAGAGATTCATTGCCAAATGCCCTGGGGTCCAGGACGTCTTGCGGCAGGCCAGGAAAATCTCGGGCCATTTCATAAGATCTTACACAGCCATGGCTTGCCTTGCTGACATTCAGCGGCGACACAACCTGCTCATCGGGCGTCTTATTTGTGACTGCCCAACGAGATGGAACTCAACGTTGCATTTACTTGATAGGCTGCTCCAGCAGAAACGTGCAGTTATCGACTACCTGTACAAACTCTGCAGCAGGACAGGTTCTGGGGAGCTTGGGATTTTTTCACCTCGCCAGTGGCTGCTCATGCGCGACACATGCAGACTTCTGCAGCCATTCGATGAGATCACCAAACTGGTTAGTCACGGCCAGGGTGCCATCAGTGACATCGTACCTTACGTTGAAAAAATAAGGTGCGCTGATAGGGGTAAAGCTGCTACCTGAACTTAAACCAAGTGAAATGAATGTTGAAAAATATAGGTGCGCTAAACAAGGTGTTAAAATGAATGACCAAAATAACACATATAAATCACAATAGAATAATCATGCAATCACATCAAGGTGCATATATTCAGTGAACCAAAAGTGAACGTGGTCCAGTGCAAAGATTGAATAAAATCAAACAAGTGCAAAAACCAATAATAGTCCACAAAGTCCAAATTGTATAATCTTCACCATACTGTGTAGTATAAATATTAAAAAATCAACTTCCAGTGATGTATCTGGGATGTAAATAGTGATTCCCACCACCAACAGGATTTCCTCCTTACCAAAAGTAAATTAGGTGGGTGCAGAACCAGATTGAATAGCCCAGTGGGGAGGAGGAAAACTTCCACTGCAATACCACTCTGTGCGATGATACAAATGTGCCTCTTACCAGATGGTGTGTATCAAAGCGCAGAGAAAATGCTCCTGAATGAGTCTCCCCTCTCCTGGGTCGGATATCCGTGGTCTCCTCCGCAAACTATGTGTGTCCTGCTGGTTTGATACTCCCCGAGATGGTATATGAGGGCAAAAGACCAAAGGCAGACAATAGTGTGATACCCCCGATAAAAATTTATTGAGAAAGATAATGCACTTGCATGCGATATGCGGGGAAAGTTGCGAGAGTATCCAATGTGTTGCCTATGCCCGGCTGCAGATCGGGAGATAGGTGACGTACGTGGCGGCGCGACACGCCTCCTCTATGACGCGTTTCCTCTGACAGATAGGCTTCTGCATATCATGTATATCGTTATTTGTTTTATGTACCTGTATGTTACACACATTTCAATTTTGTACTGTATGGATTATGTTATGTTTTGTGACTTTCTAATAAAATATTTTGTAAACAAAATAAATATGAGCCATAGAAATTACATGTGTATATGGTATCAAAACAGAACCATATAAAACAATAAAAAAGTATAGTATAAATAAAGAAACCTAACCTGTAAGATAATGGCCAAAAAAATGTCAGACGGTGGGAGTAGCTGGTAAGGACAGCATATACAAGGCTCATCCAAGCCAGAAACAGGCGGCAGTATGGATGGAATAAAGTGTTTCTTTTCTGCTGCTATAGTCAGAACTCAGGGCTAGATTTAATTTCACCTTGGCAGAATCTAGCGGAGACAGGTTGTAGGAGTAGGATTACTTTTGTGACATTTACTCATTTCAAAGAATTCCTCTTTCAGTTTCTGGATTTCAGCTCTGCATTCACCTTTCATTTGGGAAGAAATTTGAATGAGTTTCCCTCTCAGCACTGTTTTGTGGGCTGCCCAAAGTGTTGTTGGTGAAACGCTGTTATTGTTATTGTCTGTAAAATATTCCTTAAGAGCTTTTTCTAGGATTGTGCATTGTATTGGGTCATTCGGGAGGGCCTCATTAATACGCCATTTGGAAAGAAGCATCCGAGGGAAAGTGTCAGCATGGAGTAGTCTGATAGGGGTGTGTCTCGAATGTTTGATGTTATGGCTAGGGGAATAGAGGAAGATCTGATGAAAATATGGTCAATCCTGGCGTACGTGTGATGTGGGGCCAAGAAGTGCGTGTAGTCCCTGACATGGGGGTTTAATTCTCTCCAGATATCTTTCATGCCAAGGAAGTGAAGAACCTTTGCTATTTTTAGGCTTTGCCTGGGAGAGGGGGGGGGGTTGATTTTGGCGTCCCCTTACTTGATTTATCCAAAGAGAGATCAAATGCTATATTGGAGTCTCCTCCAAAAATGATGGTGCCCTGTAAATAGGGCTTCAATGTTTTTGTCATTGATTTGAAAAATCCCGCTTGGCCTTCCTTTGGGGTATAATAGGGTACAAATGTATACATTCTTCCATCGATGGTACCCATTACCAGCAGGTAACGACCTCCCGGGTCCCTTAGTATTTTGGAAGGGGTAAAATTTAAACGTTTGGAAAAGCAAATTGCTACTCCACATGTCTTGTTTGTGGCATTAGCTAGGTAAAATTGGGGGAAGCTCTAGTTAAGGAGGGGTTGAAGGAGATTGGGAAATGAGTATCCTGTAGGAGAATAACATCTGTCTGTAGGGTATGATATAATTGGAACAATTTTTGCCATTTTACTGGGGAATTAAGACCTTGTACATTGTGGGATAAAATCTGCATGATCATATTGGAAGGTTTAGAATTAGCCATGGATCAGAGGTTTGGACACTCAAAATAGAAAAAAAATCTCACCCAGTGAAGACAGGTCGCCCTGTCGTGCAGTGCATCCACAGCCTTTCAAAATTCCTGCGAATCGATGTGAGAGGAGTTCCAGAAAGACCATAGGAAAGGATGAGGTTAGAGAAACAAAAATAAAAGAGGGAGAGAAGGGGAAGGAAAAGAATACAAGACAACAATTAGAGAGACAATGAAACCAAAAAACCCAATAACCCACCCAGGTGAGGAAGGATCCAGCCACTTCCCACCAAAAAACCTGAGAATGGTGTTATCCCCAGAAAGTGGGGAACATCATTCTGCCACTGAGAGTAAAACATTAACGCATCAGCGGCAGATGGAGGTGCATTGTATCCACTTCGGTCCACCCGTCTAAAGATATAATAACAAACTTCAAATAAACAGAGCACTATTCCCTAAAACATGGAAAGAGTAGGGCCTGAACAGTTGTCGCCAAGCTGCCCCCTATCCCCTGTCAAGCAATCAGACAGCCAAGATTTTTTTGTTACCCACCAGGAGCATCAAGGAGGCAATTGGACAGGGTCAATCATAATATTCCATAGAACAATATATCCCATGAACATAGTGGGTCCCAGAGTTTGCCCCACCAAAGGGAAGAACCCTAGGAGCCACCCTGGATGACATCCCAGTTGTATCTTAACAACAAATATGCCCAAGTAGAACTAACGGAAGATGTAAGAAAAACCTTGGAAACTGTAAGAAAAATTAGACTTTAAACTTATCAAACATTGGGCGATAGATCCACCAGTCCCCTCTTCCCACCCCCCACTGACCCCTTGGAGGAGTCCCCCGGTAAACAAAGAGGCAAGCTCATGCTAAAAGCTAGCATGAATTATGGGGAGAGGAAGGTCGTCTAAAAAGATCAGTTCCAGAAAGTGCTAAACAGGATCCAGTTGTCACTAATCCAGATGACTTCCTCAGGGAGGTTGAGAGTCCCATGACTAGAGTTGAGCGGACACCTGGATGTCCGTGTTCGGCGGGTTCGGCTGAACTTGAAAAAAAAGTCCGGGTCCGTGTCCCGGACTTTTTCCGAACTTTACACGGACACCGAACCCCATTGAAGTCAATGGGGACCCGAACTTTCAGGCACTAAAATGTCTCTAAAACACCAATGGAAAGGGCTAGAGTGCTGCAAATGGCAGCAAAACGTAGTTAAGAGCATGGCAAGTGCTCTGCAAACAAATGTGGATAGGGAAATGACTTAAAACAACAAAAAAAAACAGAAAAATAAAACAATTTTCTTCATCTGTGAAGTACGAGGCCCATATGGAGTAGGAGGGAGGTTGAGGTGGAGGTGGATGTGGCAGTGTAGGTGGAAGCGGCAGTGGAGGAGGATGAGGTAGCCAACACTGCTTTTTTCAGTCATTCTAAATGAGGGTACACCCCAAAAGAGTGAGAAAGATCAAAAATATAACAATGGCTGGGTAAGGTCGGTATCCATCTCTATTCTGCACAAGGTACGGAAAAGTCCTGTGGGATCCATGCCTGGTTCATTTTAATGAAGGTGAGCTTGTCCACATTGTCTCTGAACAGGCGTCTGCGCTTGTCTGTGATAACGCCCCCAGCCGTGCTAAATACACGTTCAGATAATACACTGGCTGCAGGGCACGCCAGCACCTCCAAGGCGTAAAGGGCAAGCTAAGGCCATGTGCCCAATTTGGAGACCCAGAAGTTGAAGGGGGCAGACCCGTCATTCACTATATGTAGGCGTGTGCACACATACTGCTCCACCATGTTGGTGAAATGCTGCCTCCTGCTAAGACGTTCCATATGAGCTGCTGGTGCTGCTGTTTGTTGTGGTGTGCTGACAAAGCTTTTCCACATTTCGGCCATGCTAACCCTGCATTCTGAGGTGCTGGCGGTGCCCTGGTTGCGTTGGCGACATCTTCCTCCTCCTCCTCTGCCTTGGTCTTGTGCTTCCACTGTGGCCCCACTGTCAGGTGGGAATGGCAGCAGCATCGCGTCTACCAGCGTGCGCTTGTACTCGCGCATCTTGCGATCACGCTCCAGTGAGGGAATTAAGGACGGTACGTTGTCCTTGTAACGGGGATCCAGCAGCATGGCCACCCAGTAATCAGCACAAGTTAGAATGTGGGCAACTCGGCAGTCGTTGTGGAGACACTGCAGCATGTAATCGCTCATGTGTGCCAGGCTGCCCAGAGGCAACGAAAGGCTGTCCTCTGTGGGAGGTGTATCGTCTGTGTCCTCTGTATCCCCCCAGCCACGCACCAGTGATGGCCATGAGCTGGCCTGGGTGCCACCCTGCTGTGAAAATGCTTCCATCTCCTCCTCCATCTCCTCATCCTCCAGAACTGTGCCCCTGCTGGACAATTGTGTCCCTGGCGTTTGTGTGTGCAGGAACCCACCCTTGGAGCCACTTGCAAATGACTGCTCTGAAAGCCTTGGAAATGTTACCTCTTCATCCTCCTCCTCCTCATCCTGTGCCACATCCTCTTCCATCATCGCCCAAATCGTTTTTTGAAGGAGGCATAGAAGTGGGATAGTTAAGCTGACAACGGTGTCATCAGCACTGTCAATGTTGGTGGAGTACTCAAAACAGCGCAACAAGGCACACAGGTCTCGCATGGAGGCCCAGTTATTGGTGGTGAAGTGGTGCTGTTCCGCAGAGCGACTCACGAGTGCGTGCTGCAGCTGAAACTCCACTATGGCCTGCTGCTGCTCGCACAGTCTTTCCAGCATGTGCAAGGTGGAGTTCCACCTTGTGGGCACGTCACATATGAGGCGGTGAGCGGGAAGGCCGAAGTTACGCTGCAGCGCTGACAGGCGAGCAGCAGCAGGGTGAGGACGCCGAAAGTGCGCACAGACAGCCCGCACTTTCTGCAGCAGCTCTGACATATCGGGGTAATTTTTAAGGAACCTCTGCACCACCAAATTCAACACATGCGCCAGGCAAGGGATGTGTGTCAAACCGGCTAGGCCCAGAGCTGCTATGAGATTTCGCCCGTTATCGCACACCACCAGGCCGGGCTTGAGGCTCGCTGGCAGCAACCACTCATTTGTCTGCTGTTCCATGCTCCTCCACAACTCCTGCGCGGCGTGGGTTTTTTTCCCCCAAACAGGCAAGTTTTAAAACTGCCTGCTGTTGTTTACCCCTGGCTGTGCTGAAGTTGGTGGTGAAGGTGTTACGCTGACCGGTTGAGGAGGCGGTAGAGGATGAGGAAGCGGAGTAGGAGGAGTTAGGAACAGGAGGCAAACTGAAGCGCCCTGCAATCCTCGGTGGTGGAAGGACATGCGCCAAATTGCTATCCGTCTCAGGCCCATCCGCCACTGCATTTACCCAGTGTGCCGTTAGGGAGATATAACGCCCCTGACCGTGCTTACTGGTCCACGTATCGGTAGTTAGGTGGACTTTGGCACAGATGGCGTTGCGCAGTGCACACCTGATTTTTTCCCCCACTTGGTTGTGCAGGGAAGGGATGGCTTGCCTGGAAAAGTAGTGGCGGCTGGGCACGACGCACTGTGGGACAGCCGCCGACATAAGGCTTTTAAAACTGTGCATCTCCACCAGACGGAATGACAGCATTTCAAAGGCCAAGAATTTTGAAATGCTGGCATTCAGGGCCAAGGATCGCGGGTGGGTAGGGGGGAATTTTGAAATGCTGGCATTCAGGGCTAGGGATCGCGGGTGGGTAGGGGGGTACTTCCTCTTCCTCTGAAGTGTTTGGGAGATGGAAAGCTGAACGCTTCCACGGGACATTGTGGAGATGGTTGGTGACCCAGGTGGTGGTGTTGCTGACAGATCGTCTGTTTGCGGGGTGGCAGGTGCCGGTATCACTACAGAGGTGGATGAAGAGGCCGAGACTGCAGCAGAAGAGGAAGCAGGATGAGCCAGAGACCTTTCTTGGTTTTGAAGGTGTCTACTCCACTGCAGCCTGTGCTTTGCACTTAGATGCCTGATCAAGCAGGTTGTGCTCAGGTTGAGAAGGTTTATGCCTTGCTTCAGGCTCTGATTGCACAGGGTACAAACCACTCGTGTCCTGTCATCTGCACATTTTCTGAACAACTTCCATGCTAGAGAACTTCTTTGAGCTGGCTTTGGTGCGCTCGGTCCCTTGCTGCGTTGGGCAGTAGCAGGCGTAGTGTCTAGGGCACGGCCGCTCCGCTTCTGCACCCTGCTCCCTCTTCTGCTGTGCTGGTGGCTCTGTGCGACCACCGCCTCTTCCTCCAAACTACTCAGGTCCCCTGTATGACCTTCATTCCATGTGGGGTTGAGGACCTCATCGTCCTCCACATCATCTTCCACCCAGTCTTCACTCCTGCCCTCCTTGTCGGTCTCCACAATTCTGAGTGCCGCAGCAGTTGGCACCTGCGTTTCGTCATCATCGGAGACGTGCTGCGATGGTCCTTCCATGTACTCATCTTGAGAAATAAGTGGTTGGGCATCGCTGCACTCAATCTCTTCCACTTCTGGGGCAGGGCTAGGTGGATGGCCCTGGGAAACCCTGCTGACAGAGTCATCAAAAAGAAGAAGAGACTGCTGCATGACTTGGGGCTCAGACTGCTTGCCTGATTTGCAAGGGGGTGAGGTGAAAGACAGTTGGACATCGGCTGCAGGTGCCAACTCTGACCTTTCTGTAGTAGACTGGGTGGGAGACAATGTGAAGGAACTGGAGGCACTGTCAGCAGCAAACCAATCTACTATCGCCTCTACTTGTTCTGGCCTCATCACTTCTAGAGGCGCATGATGCCCTACCAAATACTGCTGCAGGTTCTGTCGCCTACTCACACTTGAGGAAGGTGTTTCACTTGTGCGTGTAGCTGGCACAGATCGACCATGTCCTCTCCTTGCAACAGGAGCTCTACCAGAAGCACCACGACCCAGGCCACGGCCCCTATTTGACGGTCTCCTCATATTTCTGTAATTTATGATCTTGCCCTAGAAAGGTGTTTATTGAATAGCGGAACAAAACAACAACAGTATCGCACGGGTGTATCTCACAGTCAAATATGCAAACTATGCCACAATTTAATTTTTTTCACCCCAAAAGGGTGTATATTGAATAGCGGAATAGAAAAAAGGATATAAAACGGTGTATCTCACACGTACAAACACAGACTAGGCCCCGATTACAATTTTTTGTACCCTAAAGGGAGGATGAGGAAGAGGAGTAGGAGGAGTTCGGAACAGGAGGCAAACTGAAGCACCCTATAATCCTTGGCGGTGGAAGGAGATGTGCCAAACTGAAGCACCCTACAATCCTCGGCGGTGGAAGATGCGCCCCAAAAATTTGGAAGGTGTATCTCACACGTACCGAAACAGACTATGCCGCAATTTAATTCTTTTTACCCCAAAGGGTGTAGATTGAATAGCGGAATAGAAAATATGATATAAAATTGGTGATTTTTCAATAGCACATGTGAACACAGCAGTGTCTTATGTTTTATGTCACGGTCAGTTCTGCAGCAGGCTATGAAGGGGAAAAAAAAGAAAATTCCCCTTTAAGTTTGTAATTTTTAAATAGATTAGTACAGACTATGCCACAATTTAATTTTTTTTTAACCCAAAAGGGTGTATATTGAATAGTGGAATAGAAAAAAGTGTATAAAATTGAAAATCACTCAATAGCACATGTGAACAACACAGCAGTGTCTTATGTCACGGTCAGCTCTGAGTCAGCAGCAAGCAGGCTATGAAGGGGGGGAAAAAAAATTCCCCTTTAACTTGTAGTAAAATATAGCTGATGATTGCTGCACACAACTGACTGATAAAAATAGATTTTTTTCTCCCTCCTCCTCCTCCTCCTCCTCCTCAGTGGGCTCAAGTGAGGGCAAAAAGATCGTTCACTGCACCACCCCCCACACAGCAAAATCGATGTAGACTGTCCCTGCCTAATCTCTGCAGCCTGTCCCTAAAATGCTCAAAAAGATTGTTCACTGCACCGCCCCCCACACAGCAAAATCGATGTAGACTGTCCCTGCCTAATCTCTCCAGCCTGTCCCTAAAATGCTCAAAAAGATTGTTCACTGCACCACCCCCCACACAGCAAATTCGATGTAGACTGTCCCTGCCTAATCTCTGCAGCCTGTCCCTAAAATGCTCAAATAACTTTCCCTGCCTACACTCCGACCTGTCCCTGCATTCTTTTCGGACACAATTTTTCACTGTCTGTCCCTAATCAGCAGCCAGCACGTATGATGTGTGCTCTCTCCCTAATACTACAGCAGAATGACGCAGCGCGCTGGGTCTCAAACTTATAAAGACATGGTCACATGCTTCAGATGGCCAATCACAGCTACTAATACATTAGTAGGCGTGGCTGGGATGGCTTTAGGCACACCAGTTAAACGCTTGTTGATTGGCTGTTGAAAGCCCGCCATTAAAAGCGCGCCATTACATACAAAACAGGAAATAAAATGACCGAACATGGATTTTAAACCCGAACATACAGTAAAGTTTTCGGGTCCGTGTTCGGGTAACAAAAATCCAATTATTCGGTACGAACACGAATAATACAGTCCGTGTTTGCTCAACACTACCCATGACCTCTTTGGTTGTTGTTTCTGCCAAACTGGAGTCAGTGGACTAGAAGGAGAAGGTCTCTTGGCAGATGAGGGACCCCTGGCGGTGGAAGGAGAAGGGATCTCTTGGGTAATCAGCCCCAGGTGTAGGAGCAGGTGTTCACCTTCTGAGAATGATGAGAAGCTGTGGGCCTTGTTTGATATGAGAAGTTCAGGCGAAATGGAAAGAGCCATCTGTATGTTATGTCCTTTTTGAGTCAGAACTTGAAGGAGGGGTTTCAGAGAACGACGTCTTTGTACAGTAAAGAGGGAGAGATCCACAAAGACTTGGACCCGATGTCCCTGAATAGTGAGCCCATCCGAATTCCTGGAAAAATTTCATCACCTCTTCCTTAACAGAGTAAAAGTGGGGTTTAACTATAATCTCTCTCAGTAGACCGTCGGATCACATTGGTTGCAAGGCTCTGTGCACTCTGTCCAATTCCAAATGGTGTTCGGGGATGTATGGGATTAAGTCCTTGATGAAGGAATGAATTGCATGGTTAACTTCTTTCACTGATTCAGGAAGTCCTCTGACTCTGAAGTTGTATCATCTTGAATGGTTTTCAAGGTCATCTATTTTGGACAATGCAGTTTCCAACTGATCCTGGATGTCCTGTATTCTGGAAGTGTTTTGGTTAATTCTGACTACAGATTAATCAGCCTTCTTTTCCATGACTTCCATCTGTGATCCCAAATGCTGCAGTTCAGCATGGATGGAGGAGGTGATCTGTGCAGCTGTTTGGGCCAGACTCCTGGACAGCATTGTGGAAAAATTTGCTATTATTGAAGGCAAATCAGTAGGGGTGATATGTGGATTGTGGACCCCCTTCTCACCTGCCTCTTCGGGGGCCAGAAAATCACTCATGGGTGTCAGGATTAGGGCTTTACATGTCCTCCCAATCGGTGATTCAGTAGATACTGGTGAAGGGGCAGCGTGGGCCTGATTACTCACTGTGACATGTATTATAGGAGTCATTGCAGGGCTAGAGGCACCTTGGTCAGCAATGGAATCCTCTGTATCACCGCCTGTGCCTCGTGTGGCAGCGGCCACCATCTTGGATGGACCGGCCTGCCGTGGGATGTCATCCAGCTGACTGGACAGATTTCTCCTGGCAGAGCCTCTGGACATCAGATTATTCCATGGGTGTTTCCAGTTGGATCGCTGGTGATAAACAGGTCATAAACGAGTGCTCTGAAGGCTGTGATGGGGCTTAAAGGGCCAAAGCGGTGTGGCACTCCAAGGCTAAGTGGCCATCTTGGAGTCCTCCGTGCATGCGCCTGCCATGTTGAAATCTTTTAATCCACTACCTAAGTTGCCCACTAGATGATGCTAGTTCTCAAGATGATTAGTAATGATTAGTTTTTATCACCTTTTTTATTATTTATTTTTTGGACATTTTATTTTCATATTATGTTAATATGAATATTTATTTATGACTTATATTGGAGCCACAACATTACTTTTTATTGTAATGTATGTGTAACGGATCAACTGGCACCCCAACCGGGTACGTTGACGGATGCTCCTAGTGCTTCCCGAGGGCTCCAAGCACTCCACCAGACACCATAACCGCCTCAGACCCCATGAACTGCCACAGCTTGGTTAGGGTCTCGCCGTCTTCTACCCACCCTGGATCTACGACAAGGCTCCAGGTTCCGTGGGTGAACCTCTCTGTCCCCAGAGAGTGCAGCAGAGCAAGCTCTTACACAAGCTCTTGTCAGGGATACCTCCTGCAGGTATCCCTCAAGGGTGATTAGATCAGCTGGTTGCACTAAGGAATCAGGACACAAAGGAATAAGGTGCAAATACATTTAATAAGCAAGTGACATATTCCAATAGCAACATGAACATAAATGCAACTGCAAACCCCAATAGTGGTCTAACAAACTAACTACACAAGGAGCAAGCAATAGCAAGACAGGAATGGAACAAGAGACAAGGAAAGTGGGGAGCCAAGTACAGGAAGCAGGGTACAGGGAACAGAGCTCAGGATAAGGGTACAGGTTACAGGATACAGGATACCGATAAAGGATCATGCTCAGACAGAAATACAGCTAGCAGAGAAGGGTTCAGGATCAGGCTCAGACAGGGATACGGCTAACAGAGAAGGGTTCAGTATCAGGGATCGGGAACAAGCACGAACAGGGACAAGGGTAGCAAAGAAGGGTTCAGGATCAGGGATCAGGAACAAGCACAAACAGGGACAAGGGTAGCAAAGAAGGCTGAAGCCCTGAACCTTAGTGAAGGGAGGGCTTATATTCCCACAGCAGTTCTCAGGTGCAGTCTAATTAAGGTACAGTCCAACTGCGGGGAGACACCTGCTGGTGGGCCCAGGAACTGTCCCCTTCAGTTACTGGAACAGCAGAGCCACCAACAGGTGACCGACGTAATAACACTGATACTGACAGTATCCCCCCCCTTAAGGAGCGGCCACCGGACGCTCCATAGTGCTTCAACCCCAAAAGTCCAAAAAGGTCTTCCCTCCAAGTCTGTGGGTCTTCTAGCACTCTCTAGTCCAAAGTCCTTTAACTTGCCGGAAGGCGTGCAAACCAGAATCCAGCAATTGATGATGCGCCCCACCACCAGGGTCTGGAGGCCGTCTAGGCACCCCACAGGTCAAGTTCCTGAAGAGGCGTAACATTAGGGATACACCCGCCCTCATTGCAGCACATGTCCCAACACTGGGACCGAAGGCAAGCTGGACATCAAGCAGGGGAGTGCCAGCGGCATGCAGAGTATCCGGCAGTGGCACACCAGGCTGGGAAACAGATTGTGGCCCATCAAGCAGGACGGCAGACAGTGGCCCATCAAGCAGGGCGGCAGACAGTAGCTTAGCAGGCACTGGATTAGCAAGCACTGGGTCAGCCGGCACAGGGTCAGAGGGCACAGGGTCAGAGGGCTGAGTAGGAGACACCGGATCAGCGGACACAGGATCAACGGCCTGAGTAGTGGTCACTGCCACATCGGGCATCAGAATAGCAGGCACTGGATCAGCAGGCTCAGTAGGAGGCACCGGATCAGCGGGCACTGGAACAGTGGGCACTGGATCAGCAGGCTCAGTAGGAGGCACCAGATCAGCGGGCACTGGAACAGAAGGCATCAGAACAGTGGGCACTGGATCAGCAGGCTCAGTAGGAGGCACCGGATCAGTGGGCATCAGAACAGCGGGCACTGGATCAGCAGGCTCAGTAGGAGGCACCGGAACAGCAGGCACCGGAACAGCGGGCACAGGATCAGCGGGCACAGGGACAGCAGGCTGGGTAGTGGTCACCGGCACATCGGGCACCAGAACAGCAGGCACTGGATCAGCGGGCACAGGAACAGCAGGCATCAGAACAGCGAGCACTGGAACAGCAGGCTCAGTAGGAGGCACCAGGTCAGCGGGCACCGGAACAATGGGCACTGGGACAGCAGGCTGAGTAACATGTATAACTGTATGTGTAGGAAAGAATGTCCTCTTTATAGGTTTGGATACAGAAACCATGCGAGTGATAGCAGGTTTATGGATAGATTGTGAAGTAGATGGAAGCGTAATGGCAGTATTGGGAGATGGTGGAAAAGGAGAGACAGTTACAGAGGAGAATTTCTGAGAGGTTGCTAGGGGCAACAGAGTAGTAGAGGAAGTTTTCACAGGGTTAAATGCAAGAAAAGTGCAACTCGTTAAGCCAGGATATGAACAAGCAGTAGAAAGCAAACCATACCTAACTGCAGCTGTGGTTGCTACGGGTAATGGAGAGGGGCAACTTTGTGTAAACTGAAGTCTAGAGGATGAAGTGTCTAGGTGCGAGTTAGCGGATTCAGGATGGAAGAGATCTAACCAGATTTGGAGTAAGGGCTGAACAAAACTCAATTTACAATCCCCTTGCTTGATTAGAGAGTGTACAGCATTAATACAATCCAGCAAAGCCTCTGGAGAAAATACAGAATAATGTTCAATGAAACAGGGTTTATCATCTTCCAAGAGCCACACAAGAGATTCCACCTGAGACACACTAAAAGGAGGAGAAAACTCATCACCACCCTTAGGGATACTAGAAAAAACGAAATCTACAAAAGTTGAATGAGTGGCTGAATCTCACAAAACAAAACACTGCCTTGGTCAACAAGTGAATAAGCCAGACGGATGCATTCAGACAATTGCTCACTAGTATAAGCTCTCAAAATTTGGCAACAATATTCCCTGTCCTCAGTTGCAAGCAGTGAAAGATAAAAAACCTCCTCTGACTGCATCTTGCAACAAACAGAAAATTCCTTATTCCCAGGTGCAACAGAGCTGATAGTTAATGGCTTCAGCATTCTGTCAGGGATACCTCCTGCAGGTATCTCTCAAGGGTGATTAGATCAGCTGGTTGCACTAAGGAATCAGGACACAAAGGAATAAGGTGCAAATACATTTAATAAGCAAGTGACATATTCCAATAGCAACACCAGTGGACAAAAACAAGAACCAAAATATAAATGCAACAGCAAACCCCAATAGTGGCCTAACAAACTAACTACACAAGGAACAAGCAATAGCAAGACAGGAATGGAACAAGAGACAAGGAAAGTGGGGAGCCAAGTACAGGAAGCAGGGTACAGGGAACAGAGCTCAGGATAAGGGTACAGGTTACAGGATACCGATAAAGGATCAGGAATCCGGAATTATGAATACGGCTAGCAGAGAAGGGTTCAGGATCAGGCTCAGACAGGGATACGGCTAGCAGAGAAGGGTTCAGGATCAGGGATCAGGAACAAGCACAAACAGGGACAAGGGTAGCAAAGAAGGGTTCAGGATCAGGGATCAGGAACAAGCACAAACAGGGACAAGGGTAGCAAAGAATGCTGAAGCCCTGAACCTTAGTGATATTCCCACAGCAGTTCTCAGGTGCAGTCTAATTAAGGTACAGTCCAACTGCAGGGAGACACCTGCTGGTGGGCCCAGGAACTGTGCCCTTCAGTTACTGGAACAGCAGAGCCACCAATAGGTGGCCGACGTAATAACACTGATACTGACAGCTCTTACAAAAGCTTAGTGATTATCTAAGGGAGTATGGAGGACATAGCAATCTCTTGTAGCCGATTCCCCCAATAAGAGACAGGACTCTAGATTGAGGGTGAAGTAACTCAACTTTATTGAACAAGAAACAGACTTTTATACAGTTTTCCTGCCACAAGGTTACCGCCCAGGTGGTCCTTGTAGAAAACAGGCCCTGACATTCACAATCCAATGAAAACAGAGTTTTACACTCTCATGCAGTGTGTTAAACTTTCAGTGCGAAATAGAAATACATTTTTATTATTACGGGTCAAGAATTGTGAACTTTGAGGCCTCCATTGACCTTGCTACATATTGAATCAAAACTCTTTCAGTTTGAAACACACATTGCGTCCATTGTTTGAGATGGTTTTGTTTGCATGTACTTTGAGATAAAAAGCTGTGTCATCTGCCCCCCGAAAGGAAACTGTGTTTGACAAACTTTTAAATACAATACTCAGAAAGACAGATAAATAAATCGCTTATCACAGGTGGATCGGCCTTTGGGGGAAAAGGTTTACATAAGACATCCTTCCCCTGGTCTTGAAACACGAAAAACCAGAGAGGTCGTAAAACTTTATGTTCAGGCCATGACTCACACAATGGGCGAAACTCAATTTCAGGATAACACCTGTGTTCAATCACCCACCAGCAAATAAGCCATTGTCTAAATCATGAGAGGACAAACAAATAGAAATTAGCCTTGACAAAGACTGGAATTGGTAATACATTCCCATACACTTACATGGTTAAAGATTGTGTCATACAGACAATTGTCCATTGAAAATTAAATGATATCAGAGTCACTTAGGCTGATGAGAACTGCAAATCTCAAAATGAATTTCATAAAATCATAAACTGAAACAACATCTTTGCCCCATCATATACAAAAGGTGTTATGGAACTATGATGTTATGACAACTTCCTACTGAGAAGTACATTATATTCTATCATATAGTAGTGTCAAATGGTCAGACATTTCGCCCATATTTTATCATCCAGTCCAAATCATAAATGTACTGTTGTTAACATAATAATCCCTTAAATGGATAATACTCTAATTGGAAACAAACCATGTATAGAAAAAGTTACATATACAAGCTGTTGTGTATCAATATATATAACTGTATATGTATCTATATAATTCTTACTACTACTAATTGAAGTCTTGGGTTAAAAAGTAAAATCCAATATATATGTATTACATAAGAGATATTAAATATGAGAATGGTGGTATCCAGATTAATCTTTATTCAGATACCTGGTGGATTAAATGGACGTCATAGCTGAGAGCATGATTACATTTTATGTTTTTTATAATAGTCTTAAATGGAGGAATCTTTATTTAATTTTAATATACTGGTTAACCAAGAGGGGTCACCCTATGACATCACCAGTTAATGAATAAGTAACTCCAACCAATAGGATAATGTTCCTCCCACTGGGTTTGGCTTATGATAATTTTTACTGCCCTTTTGTTCAACACAAAATAAAAAGAAACCAGAGATGTAATAGAACACAACACAACAGACACAAGACACAAGATACATCACACTTACAACATACACACTACCACAACCATGCATAGACTCATCTATACAGACGCCATCTTGGTCCACCATGTATCTGAACCTTTGAGGGACGCCAAAAGAAGCTCCTCCCTAATTGGCCACCATCTTGGAAAAGCAGCCATCTTAAGTAACCTGGTAACTACTATTCTAAGCTAAGCGGCCATTTTAAATATAGTAATTATGCCTTGCTGTTACTTGATTATTATTCAATATTGTTTATGTACTTCCTTAAATGTTTTACATTTCATATTTAAAGGGTAACGAAAGTACAATCCCAGCCGTATAAACCATATGTAGATTTTTCTCTAAAGAGATGATTTTTGTTTTTATAACATTTTTAATATCAGATAAAGCGCATTATTTGCGATTTTACGTCTCCCGTTTTGCATGGCTTATTCTCACTTCATCTGCAGTGGAATGACTTTCGGCCATGTGACTCGCAGACAATTGTGGTCTGATTATATAGAATATTAATTTATGGTTCATACTACACCTGGGAAAAACATAATCTTGCTTTATTTTACTTTCATCGTTTAGCTAAATATCACATTGCATTTATTGTTTTAAGTTGGTATTTTGTGTAAGGTTATCTCTTTGTGTCATTCAAGTATGATCATTTATGGTGAAAATATGTCTTGCGAATAAATATTCTTATATATATATATTCCCTACTGTAGACTGTTTCACTAAGATTGGTATATGCTTTTAAAAAGAAATTAACTGATAAAAAAAAAAAGAACTCGGGAAAATTGCGTGGTATACTATGAGTGTCTGAACAAAATTGATTGGGTTTTGTTTTTAGTTATTAAATTATTTGCCGTAATCGGCTGGAGGCACTGCGTCATAATTTCATTGATAGTTCAGACACCGCCTTTTAGTAATAAATTAAAAATAGTCAAATTTTATACCAAAACGCACAACAAGTGTACACAATCTCTCCCCTCTGCCTGATTACAGAAGCATATGCAGATGAAAGTGTATACAGGAACTAAACAAATTGTCTAGCCATCTGGACAGAACAATGTGAGGTCATTAACATTTAACAATGAAACAGGTAAACTTTAACACAATACACATTCCATTTCAATACACATACAATAGGGAAGCCTGTCTGGCATGCAGGGACATGGAATACACACATTATCTAGGAGTCAGACTTCATGGCAATTGTTTATAACAGTCTAAAGCCCCGTACACACGATCAGATTATCGAAAGATCTGTCGTCCGTTTTTTGTGGCATGTTGGTCTGATGTGGAAAGTGAAGAGGTTTTTTTCATACGAATTTTCCCTTACGACAGAATTCTACTTCAGAAGTGATGTCATGTGTTGGATTGCTTTGTATGTGTTCTTTCGTCTCTGAGTATGCCTAGTCTTGCTCTTAAGATTTTTTTCCGTCCAAATCTGTACTAATGAGACGAAAATCAACGTTGTATTACGGACAACAAACATTTTATAGTCTGCACATCAGGATTTTGTCAGCCAAAAAGTCGGAGTCGGCTGTCGAAAGCACCATACTAACAATCCGAAAATCGGCAGATCGGTCGTCAGACGAAATTTCCCTTCAGATTTTCTTATCGTGTGTACGGGCCTTAAGTCTCCCAGTGTAAAATAGGATTAAATCTTCATATTTGTATATGAAGATATTGCTGAGAAATATTGCTGTCCCATCTGAAGCAATTCAAACCATTAAGTATCTGCTCCTCACCTCCAGTGATGGTGAATACAGTCACAGTATGTAATTTGTAATGCTTGGATTATCAGTATGGCTATTCACTTTTCAACATGGATAAAGGTCTTCTTAAGTTTGTGCAAGAGGCTCCAGTAAAATGCTGCCTTTTTATGAACTTGGGCCGGCTTGTCTTTATTTTTTACTGTGTTCCATTGCTTTTGACTATGGGAAAATGGCAGCCATGATGAAAGTTCAAGAAAATTGAGCCTGGTTGGATTCAACCTACTCACATATGTTCTCTATGGCATGTGGACTAAGGGAAAACGGTGGCAGCCGCAGGACTACACCAAAATTGCACCCACAATTTTTACATTGGGCTCTAGTGCTTATATCGATTATACAGACTATTTAAGGATGTTTATTGTTTGAAGTCGGCTTACTAGCATCCTCTGAAGATGTGCATTGGCATGAAACGTGTATGGGTGGGGCTGTACGCTGGTGTCATGCCGCCATCTCTGACCTTGACCTATTTGGCATCTTTCTAAGCTCCACCTAGTGCGCACTTTCTCACCTGACAGTGGTGTTGCCACTCGCCCTAGTGGTGCAGAGTTACAGCTTCAGTGAGAAGACCAAGAGTGGATGGATGGAGCCTGGATGGCCATAGAGGGATGCTGATCTGTCTTGTTTTAACCACTTCAATACAGGTAAGATTGTTCTTGATCTACTTTCCCCAGTTGGGGAAACTTTTTCATCTGCCAATACGGTTATATGTAACTTACCAGCACTGTGAATGTCCCAGAGTTGGACCACCATCACATTACAAGTCATCTGGTGATCTGCTAAGTGCCTGATACAGCCAAGTTATATCCAGCCTGCCTGCCTTGATCTCCCTTATCACCCACTCATGCATCCAATGCATTTATGACCCTGGATATATAAATGTGACAAACATCTTGCTTGCTGGACTCTGCTAATTAACCTTAGTGCCTGTGCGAGATTGATCCACACATGAGATGGACTCTTGTTCCGCATCTACTAAAACATAGAGACAATTATTGCAGTGTTACAGTACCTGCTGTGCTTGCCAGATAGAGGGCTTGTTCCACTCTGTTTTCTACAGTCCGCAGTTCATTCATTGATAAAGGACTTCTGCATGTCTTCAAGAGGTGTACATCTGTGGCCATGTGCAGAGTTCATGCCTTTCAGCCTCAAATCCAGTATGGTACAGAAACATCTTTGATGCTCCCATATTATACTCAGACATTAGGTTTAAGGCATGCCAGCACCTATCCTCAGAGCAGGTAGCAGTGACCTAAAGTCAGGGATTGACTGGTCACTCCCGCACCTTGGATACTGTGCTTCCTTTGGGTGTGGGTGAGGGGTGGGACTGTGGCTTGTGGATTGCCATCTCTCCACCAATTTTCATGCCCCCCCCAGGGCATTCAAGGTCTCATCTGCATTCTATTCAGCTTGCAGGTTCATTTCACAGTGATTTTGTGATTTTTATACATATATTTTGTCTAAATTCACCACCAATAAAATTGAGTTTGCAATTTAACCTAGTTGAGCCTCATCATTGCAGCCTTTTTTGAGGGGGTCTCTTCGACACCCCTCTCCCCTGCTTTTCTGTATATTTACCCTGTTGCTAGCTTTCTTATTATTTGTATTTTTTTGTGGTTTTACCACTGAAATTTTACAATTTTAAGTGCAAATTTAAAACCTCAAAGATTGGCCCCCTATCTATATTCGCAGTAATCCAGAACCTCATCTCTAGTGTTGAAGGGAAAGGAAATGTCTGGCTCAGGCTGGGTACAACCCAGTAGGCTGAACAAAAAAACAGATTACTGTACTAACACAAGTGATGTTAATATGGCGATCTTCACCTCTGTGTCTTTGTGTTCTGACACACTGTTCAGCACTCGTTGCGATTGGCTACTTATCAGCTGCTAGTCAGATTCTGGTTTTCCAGAATGCCCATTTGACAGAAGCCGATCGTGAGAGGCAGTTTGGGGAATATGGTAGGCTGAAACCTTTTTTCAAGAGAATTATATCATATTGTTCCCATTAAAAAACGGTAAGTACCGGAAAACCTTACTTTTGAACTCTTACTAAAAATAAAATGGGATATATTTTTATAAGTTTCTGAATATAAAATTAAACAGCACTATGAAACTATATTATGCACCCATTTTTTTTTGCAAATTTTGTGGAGTACACATTGCTACCATTGCTACTACTGAGAATCCAAACCACCCTTTTCCTCTGTGTGCCATAATTTTGTTTGTGATGCTTAAGCTGTACTACACCATGGACCTAGTTCTAACAGATGACTTTATGGTTTATTGGGTCTGTTGATTGAATTAATTGCATGCTATTTGGTTTGACAAACCAAATTCTCCAACGGTCACACCGTATGAGCACTGTTGTTCTAAAGTCATGGACATGAAAGGGTGTATTTCTTTAATATACTCAGCTCTGACCGAGTCCAAGGAAAATAATTCTTACGTGCTAGGCTGGGAACAAGACCTCGAGATGAAGTGAGACCTAGATACCTGGCACCCTCACTTCACATGATCCCTCAAGGGGATAAACAATGTCTCATTGATTGAGGCTAACTTGAAAGTTGTGTCTCGCTGGTACCTGGTCCCAACCCGTCTCGCCAAATTATATCCAGATACCTCCCCTTTATGCTTCAGAGACTGTGGCCATATTGGCTCAGTGCTTCATACTTTCTGGCAATGTCCCAGACTTAAAGGGTTTTGGAACCACATTTTCCACATGGTACGCAAAATTACTGGTATTTCGCTTTCCCAGACTCCTGAGATTGCCCTCCTAGACCAACATATACCTAAGATTCCCAAATCCACTCAAGCCTTGATGTTCTTCATTCTACTAGGAGTTAAAATTATGATAGCCCGCCGTGCATGGAAGAACTCTTCAGTCTCCCTCACCCTTTTCTTGGTTGCCTTAAAATACCTCTTCTTACATATTTTGTTATGTACCTGGTTTGTCTTTTTAATTTGACTTGTATTCTGACACCCACATTTTTGTAACGCTATATTACCTGACTTTTTCTCAATAAAAATATAGAAACCTATTATTGTACCTGATCTGAACACTAACTGCTGACCTGGCTTTCCTGACTTTTCACCAGCCAGAGTTTCTGTGAGACAATTACCAACAGCTTACAGTCTCTCAGCCACAGCTGACAAATCTATCTACTGCCTGTCTGCTGATTCTGTGGTTTTCACACCGCTGCAGTGTTCTAGTTTGCTATTAGGGATCGGTTCGGCCCGAGCATTAGTTCAGGCCAAACATTGGTTGTTCGCCCGTTCGATGAACACCTGAATTATCTGGGGGTTTGACCGTTTGTCCGTCCCACCGAATGACCACAATTCAGCGTGCCATATATTCATGTGAATCAGTGCACGTTTAATGTAGTATACTTAAATGCATTTCCTGCCATTTAACACAGTATATTTCTGTGCGTTAGTGCACGTTAAACACAGTATATTTCAGTGTGTTACTGCATGTTTAATGCAGTATATTTCTGTGCGTTAGTGCGCGTTTGAGGCAGTATATTTCTATGTGTTATTGCACGTTGAACACTGTATATTTCTGTGCATTATTGCATGTTTAAAGCAGTATATTTCTGTGCATTACATACCGCTTAACGAATAATATTTCTGTGCGCTAGTGCACATTTAACTCAGTATATTTCTGTGGGTTATTGCACTTTGAAAGCAGTATATTTCAGTGCTTTACGTGCCATTTACGTAGTATATTTCAGTGCATTAGTGCACATTTAACACAGTATATTTCAGTGCGTTAGTGCAGTTTTACTGTAGTATATTGTAGTGTGTCGGTGAAGTGTGTCTATGTAGTGAGTACTCAGATTAAAATGCACCAAACGCCACTTTCCATTATATAAAGTGCATCCACGTACATATTTCCACGTCCTTATTGCATTTTTTTAATAAGCACCTTCCCATCATGGCTGGGAGGCCAACAAGGAGAGGCAAACATTCCCATGGCACTGTGAGGGGGCCAGCAGCGAATGTGTCCACAGGCAAAGGTGGACATGGTCAGTCCTCAAGCAGGGCATCATTTCCTCTGTTTAGTGATGTTGCTAATGCTATCCAGCACCAGCACGCAGAGGAGGTAGTGGACTGGCTTACTAAACCATCCTCATCCTCCGTCACCCAAGCAGACACTAGTGTGTAGTCTACTGCAGCTGTCAGAGTGGCTAAATCTGCCTCCTTGTCCACTGCTAATCCTGCCCTAGCCCCAGCATCAGGCACGGAGGAGTCAGCTGAGCTATTTGAATACAGCATCAGCCACATGCTCCTGGACAATGCACAGCCATTACTTGATTCAGATGTTGGTTCTGAGGTTGAGGAAGGTAGGAACATGAGCCTACAGAGAGGGGAGAACACTGGTACACAAATTGGCAGTTATGTTTCCCCAGCCGCAGCAAGTTGTCTCCAGTGGTAATGAGGGAGTAGGAGATGATGATGATGTGGTCCCTAACGTGACTTCATTGCTGGATAGTGCAGAGGAGGAAAATGAGGGTGAGGCACAACCTCAACAAGGCAGCCATCATGGAAGAATAAAGAGCAGCCACCCTTTTCCATCACACTGTGGAGCTGTCATCTCCTGACACCCTTCCCACGGCTCAGCTGTCTGGACCTTTTTAGCACATGTGCAGCTGATTGCACTGTTGCAATTTGAAAACTTTGTCTCAAGCACATCAAGTGCGGCAAAAACACCAGCCATTTTGGTATCACATGCTTGACAAGGCATTTACCTCCCACCACTAAGGAATTTACCTCCCACCACTTAGCCCATTGGCAAGAGCACCTGTGTAAGATTCTGGTACCTCTGGTACCCTTAATAATTTATTTCCTTCCAAATATGCGTCCCACCTTTCTTACTAGGTGGTACGCATACACCTTTAAGACAGATGATGTCATCGCTGAGCGCCGCAGAGCGGCTATTTCAACCGCCGGCGTTCTCACTCACATCGTTCGTTCAACCTGCCATCAGTGAAGCAGCATACCGGATGTTACTCGCTCCTGTATCTCGCTACCTGAACTTGTTTCATATCTGATCCTGTATCTCGCTACCCGATCACTCTCGGCATGCTGTTTCCACCCTTCACTCAACCTGCCTTGTGTATCCACATGCTTTCAAGCCTGTCTTGCTGTCGGAACCTCCAGCTGGTTGCTTCTACCTGGAGCAGACCGGAACCTCGCTACTGATCCCTGTATCTCGCTACCGGATCTTCCCCTCTCTACTGGACCCCTCTACTACTAACATTTACTAGTGATAAGTACCCCACAGGGGAATCCTCCATAACCTACTTACACTATCTATCATCTGCACTGTTGCATAGATTGCTAGCTCTTGAGTCTACTACCATCTACTATCTGCACTGTTACATAGATTGCTAGCTCTTGAGTCTACTACCATCTATCATCTGCACTGTTACATAGATTGCTTGCTCTTAAGTCTACTACCATCTATCATCTGCACTGCTACATAGATTGCTAGCTCTTGAGTCTACTACCATCTATCCTTGCACTGGGTTAGTCTATCCTGTAATTGTCATCTGCTGTCCTTACCACCTGTTACCATACTCGATTACTAACCTATCTGCACTCTACCTAAATACCATCTAGTACTCTCCTGAACAAACCTATCAAGTACTTACCATCTCTATCACTGTTCACACCTGTCCCTTCAGCACATCACCTTCATACTGTCATATACATTCTACCACTCCAGGAACATCTTATTGAGTGTGTATATATCTGTATGTTGAAGCTGACAGGCCCACAGTGATGAGTCTGGAGAGTTGGATCTGGTTATTCAACACATCTCTACATGACTACTGAGTGGAGATTTTGCAGCTGCATATCCAGCCTACTACAAAAACACAGGAGCGTTACAACCTGAAAGCCACACAAAAGGGAAGCAATTCTGTTCCTCCTCCTTACTCACCTCAGTCTACACCTGATATACCTCATGACCTCTCAGCAGCCTCCACTGACAGGGATGATGGTACAGTGCAGGGTGTCCCCGGTTCTTGTAGCACATCTGTACCAGGTCCTTGCCACCAACTGTAGATTATAGATGGCAAATTTCTCTGCCCCATCTGCTGTAGCAGAAAAAAAATGCAGTCACTGCCACCCACATGCCCACCTAAATGCAAGCTTGTCAAACCTGCTGGCTTTACAACTTCTGCCTTTCCGTCTGGTGGATTCTGCCCCCTTCCGTGAATCTACAGAATGTGCTGTACCACAATGGCAGGTTCCCAGTCGCTAATTATTTTCACATAAGACCATTCCAGCTCTGTACCATCACATGAAAGGCAATGTTGTGGCATCATTGGGCAGTCACCCGCAAAGTCCACATTAGTGCTGACACGTAGTCCAGCAAACATGGTCAGGGACGATATATTTAATTCACAGCACACTGGGTAACTTTGCTTACAATTCAGAAGGATGCTGGACAGGACTCAGTGCTGCAGCTTGTTGTGCTACCACATCTCGATACAGCTAGTTGATTTCACCTGGAATATTTTTTTTTGGTGTAAGTTTCATGGGCACAATCCACGCCCAAAGACTAATTTTGTCCTCACCTGTTTGACAGGTGCATAACATTTCATTTTTTGACAGCAAGGCCAATTCTTGCTTTCATCAAGGCACCTTCGACACACAAAGACCAATTCTTCCGCACCTGTTACTTCTATCCAAAGTCTGCGGGAGAGACACACAAATTTATCCAAAAAATCTCTAATCTTTTTCCCAGTGAACTACATTATGGCCTCTTCATAAAGACAGGCTCCCCAAGCTGTTGTTTACAAAAAAAGAAAGCTTGCAGGGAAAAATGTAATTTTTTTGTCTTTATTTCTGCAGCAGCTTCTATACTGTAACGCTCATGCATTTTTTTGTTAGTGAATGGATTTGCAGCTGCAGAATTATTACACTCAGTAGTCATTTAGAGAATGTGTTGAACAACATATCCAACTCTCAGGACTTCATCACTGTGTACAGCCTGTTATGCAAATATACATACACTCAATATGATGTTCCTGGAGTGATAGAATGTATATGATAGAATAGAGGTGAGAGACAGGCAATAGAATGGTGAGCACTTAGTAGTAGTATTCAGGAGAGTGGTAGGTGATGATAGTATGCAGATAGGTTCTAGCAATCATGTATAGTAACAGGTGGTAGGGGACAGCAGATGAAGTATGCAAGAGAGAGTAACCTTGTGCAGTGATAGGTGATGGTAGTCCCAAGAGCTAGCAATCTATGCAGATGATAGAAATAGCTTAGATAGTAATAGTCCCTTTAGTATGCAGTAGTAGATAGTGAAAGTTAGGTTTGAGGAAGGAATCCCCTGCGGGGTACTTATCACTAGATGGGTTAGTAGTAGCAAGGTCCAAGAGTAATGGAGTAATCCGGTAGCGAGATACTGGATCGGTAGCGAGGTTCCGGTCTTGTTCAGGCAAGGGGAATAGCTTGAAGCTCCGGCAGCATTGGACAAGACAAGGCAACATGCGGTTTGAACGAGCAATGAGTGAGAGAAAGCCGGCGATTGAAATAGCCGCTCATAGCGGCGCCTGGCGATGACGTCATTGCCCTTAAAGGTGTATGCGTTCCATTTGGATAGCAAGATGGGACGCAATATTAAGAGATAAATGTGGAAATAAGGGTACCAGAGGTACCAGAACATTACAGTACCCCCCCCCCCTTAAGGCCGGCTCCGGAAGGCCTCTAGAACTGGTTTTTCCAGGTATTTTGAGTGGAAATTGCGAATCAGTCTAAGGGCATGTATATCGGAGGTATCCAGCCAGGTGTCGTCTTGGGGCCCATAGTTCTTCCATCGTACTAGATATTGGAGTCTTCTTCTATGGATACGAGAATCCAGAATCTCCTTTATCTCAAATTCTTCTCCACCTTCAACTTGTACAGGAGGTGGAGGTGAGATGGTAGGCCTTATTCCTTGGTTAGGAACATGGGGCTTTAGTAGAGACACATGGAAGAAGGGATGTATCTTGAGGTCTGTTGGTAATGTGAGTTGTACTGCAGCTTTTCCAATAAGCTTCTTTATTGGGAAAGGTCCCAGGAATAAAGGTCCAAGTTTTTTACTAGGGATCTTTAATCTCAAATTTTTTGTAGAAAGCCAAACAAGATCCCCAATGGCATATTGGGGAGAGGGTTTTCTACGAAGGTCGTAGTACCTCTTTTGTTGGCTATGGGCATGTGAGATGGTGGTGTTGAGTAAACCCAGGGAATCCTTTATTTGGGTAAGATAATCAGAGGCCACTGGATTACTTGATGGCAAGATACGTGGTTGAAGAAGTGTGGGATGAAACCCATAGTTTAAGTAGAATGGACTTTGTTTAGTAGTGCTGTGGGTCGCGTTGTTATAGGCGAATTCCGCCAGCGGGAGGAGGTCCACCCAATCGTCCTGTAGATATGAAGTAGAGCAACGTAGATATTGCTCAATGCACTGGTTGACTCTTTCTGTCGGTCCGTTGGTCTGAGGGTGGTAAGGAGAAGTAAGTTTTCGTTTTATTCGTAGAATCTGACATAGAGCTTGCCAAAACTTTTAGATAAACTGTGAACCACGGTCAGACAGAAGTGTTTTTGGAATACCATGTAACTTAAAGACATGTTTCACAAGTAATTCCGCTGTTTGCTTGGATGAAGGTAGTCTTCGGATAGGAATGAAATGTGCCATCTTGGTCAGATGGTCCACTGACACTAAAATGGTGTTGAATCCTTTGGAAGGTGGTAGTTCTACTATAAAGTCTAAGGACACCACTTCCCATGGAACCTGGAGTATTGGTAAACTACAAAGTAGACCCAATGGTTTTGTAGAGTCAATTTTGGACCTTGCACAGATGTCACAAGATGAAACGAACTTTTGTACGGTCGTCTTCATGTCAGGCCACCAAAATTGCCTAGTAAGTAAATTGAATGTTTTAGTCATACCCATATGTCCTGCCATAGGTACATCATGCGACAATTCCAAGATCTTGGTTCGCATAGTAGGGGGTATGTATAGTTTATCGTTGTAATAGAGGAAGCCTTCTGCATCAGCATTTAGTTGTGGTGGAGGTGAATCCAGTCCTATGCTGTGCAAAATCTCTTCCTTCAGGGAACGGACAACACCGACAATACGTTCATAGGGTATTATAGGAACTGAGGGAACCTCGGCGTAGCTATCTTCGGTTAATCGTGAAAGCGCATCCGCTTTTTTATTTTTGTCTGCAGGTGTATAGGTCACTAGAAAATTAAATCTCAAAAAGAATAATGACCATCGTACCTGCCGGTGGGAAAGAGTTCTATTAGTCTGAAGGTATTGAAGGTTTTTGTGATCTGTGTATATAAGGATTGGCAATCGAGTACCCTCAAGTAGGTGTCGCCAATTCTCTAATGCCAGTTTTATGGCTAGTAACTCTTTTTCACCCACTGGGTAATTCACCTCGGGGCTGCTTAGTGACTCTGAGAAGAAAGCAACTGGGTGAAGTGGTGAAGTGTTTGTTGGTCGTTGTGAGAGAACTGCTCCTACTGCCATATTTGACGCATCTACCTCCAAAATATATTGAAGGGATGGGTCTGGATGGCGTAGTATGGTAGCAGAAGTAAAGCTTGATTTCAACAAGCAGAAAGCTCCATTTGCTTCTTCTGACCATTTGAATTGTTTTTTTGTACTTGTGAGTTGTGTGAGAGGTCTCACAATAGCAGAGAAGTTCTTGATGAACTTTCTATAGTAGTTAGAGAATCCGAGGAATCTTTGTAATGCTTTGCGAGTTGTTGGCACAGGCCAATCCAGAATACAGGATATTTTGCTCATGTCCATTTTGATTCCATTTTTGGATATAATGTATCCTAGGAATAGTACTTCCTCTTTATGAAATAAACATTTTTTTAATTTAACATATAAATTATGTGCAAGTAGTCTTGACAACACGAGTCTTACATGTTTTATGTGTTCAGATAAGGAATGAGAATAAATAAGTATATCGTCCAGATATACTACAACACAAACATCAAGCAAGTCTCTGAATATGTCATTTATAAATCGTTGGAAGGCTGCGGGAGCATTACACAACCCAAATGGCATCACGTTGTACTCAAACAGTCCGTATCTGGTTCTGAATGCTGTCTTCCATTCATCCCCGTCACGGATTCAAATTAAGTTGTATGCCCCTTTTAGGTCCAATTTCGAAAAGTAGGAAGCTCCGCGCACCTGTTCTATAAGTTCAGGAATAAGAGGTAAAGGATAACGATCCTTTATTGTAATGGTATTTAATTGTCTGAAATCAATAATAGGCCTGAGACTTGAATCTTTATTGCGGACAAAGAAGAGTCCTGCAGCAGTGGAGGAAGTAGAAGGTCTGATGAATCCTTTCGCCAAATTTTCATCCAAGTATTCCTTGAGATGAGAGAGTTCATCCTGTGAAAGAGGATAAACGTGACCGAAAGGCAATTTGCTATTAGGGAGTAGATCGATACAACAATCATAGTCCCTATGGGGAGGCAACACTTGAGCGTTTTTCTCAAGGAAGACTTCCGACAAATCCTGATAACATATTGGTATAATCTCATCCGACACCACAGACAGGATCCTTCCATGTGATGAGAGATTACACGTGGTCTCGCAGTAGTGAGAAGAGAAGGTCAGAGTTCTTGTTTTCCAATCGATGATTGGTTGATGTATGTGTAACCAGGGAAGTCCCAAAATAATGGGAAAATGTGGTGAGGTCAGTACATCAAAAGTGGTGGTCTCCACATGAGACCCGTCAGCAGTGACAAGGAGTGCCTGTGTCTGATTAGTGATGGGACCAGAGGATAACGGAATACCGTTAATGAAACTAACAGAGACAGGTTTAAGTTTTGAAATAATAGGTATTTTATTTAAGGTAACAAAACAAGTATCAATGTAGTTCCCACAAGATCCTGTGTCGACCATAGCCTTGGTGGTGATCCTAGTTTGGTCCCACTGTAATGTCAAATGAATAAAAAGATAAGGATTAGAAAATGAAGTTGTTAGTCCCCCTAGCAAGACATTTGAACACTCACCCTCTTTTTTGCGGACAAGGGGACAGCCGTTTATCAAATGATCCGGGGATGCGCAGTACATGCAGAGATGTTCGGTTTTCCTCCTGGCACGTTTGGAAAAGGTCAAAGGTGGGCGTATCATTCCTACCTCCATAGGAGTAGGGTCAACAGGCGACATCCGAGAAGGACTGGACAATGACAATCCCATCTTCTCAGCCTTTCTTTCTCGCAGTCGTCTGTCAATATTGATACTGGTCTGTATCAGGCCATCCAAGGTGTCAGGTAAATCCGCTTGGGCGAGCTCGTCTTTAACGGCTTCTGATAGGCCGAGTCTTAACTGCGTTCGCAAGGATGTGTCATTCCACCCTGAATCAAGGGACCATCTTTTGAAATCTGCCACAAAGTCCTCAACAGGTCTCCTTCCTTGTTTTAAAGCCCTCAATTGGGTATCAGCAGTACTCTGCCTATTGGGGTCTTCATATAAACTAGCGAGTTGCGCTAAGAATAAAGGATAGGAGTTAAGAAGTGGGTCATCTTTCTCAAAGAGAGAGTCTGCCCAGGCCCGGGGATCACCCGTCAGATAGGAAATAGTGGTACAGACTTTGATTTGGTCAGTGGGGTAGGTATGAGGATTCAACAAGAATAGCAATCGACATGCGTTTTTAAATTCACGAAATTTACTCCGATCACCAGTAAACACTAGAGGAGGGTTTATCTTAGGCTCACGGGGCTGAGCAGCAGAGAGCTGCGCAAGATGGCCAACCTGCTGTCTTAAAGCCTGATTTTCATTTTTTACCTCTGTAAGAGCAAGTATCAATGCATCTACTTGTTGTTTTAATTGCATTACTTGAGTGGGTAATTCTGCTGAATCCATATTTTGTAAGGCTCGTTCAATCTGTAACGCTCATGCGTTTTTTGTTAGTGAATGGATTTGCAGCTGCAGAATTATTACACTCAGTAGTCATGTAGAGAATGTGTTGAACAACATATCCAACTCTCAGGACTTCATCACTGTGTACAGCCTGTTATGCAAATATACATACACTCAATATGATGTTCCTGAAGTGATAGAATGTATATGATAGAATAGAGGTGAGAGACAGGCAATAGAATGGTGAGCACTTAGTAGTAGTATTCAGGAGAGTGGTAGGTGATGATAGTATGCAGATAGTTTCTAGCAATCATGTATAGTAACAGGTGGTAGGGGACAGCAGATGAAGTATGCAAGAGAGAGTAACCTAGTGCAATGATAGGTGATGGTAGTCCCAAGAGCTAGCAATCTATGCAGATGATAGAAATAGCTTAGATAGTAATAGTCCCTTTAGTATGCAGTAGTAGATAGTGAAAGTTAGGTTTGAGGAAGGAATCCCCTGCGGGGTACTTATCACTAGATGGGTTAGTAGTAGCAAGGTCCAAGAGTAATGGAGTAATCCGGTAGCGAGATACTGGATCGGTAGCGAGGTTCCGGTCTTGTTCAGGCAAGGGGAATAGCTTGAAGCTTCGGCAGCATTGGACCAGACAAGGCAACATGCGGTTTGAACGAGCAATGAGTGAGAGAAAGCCGGCGATTGAAATAGCCGCTCATAGCGGCACCCGGCGATGACGTCATTGCCCTTAAAGGTGTATGCTTTCCATTTGGATAGCAAGATGGGACGCAATATTAAGAGAGAAATGTGGAAATAAGGGTACCAGAAGTACCAGAACATTACAGTACCCCCCCCCCCCCTTAAGGCCGGCTCCGGAAGGCCTCTAGAACTGTTTTTTCCGGGTATTTCGAGTGGAAATTGCGAATCAGTCTAGGGGCATGTATATCGGAAGTATCCAGCCAGGTGTCATCTTGGGGCCCATAGTTCTTCCATCGTACTAGATATTGGAGTCTTCTTCTATGGATACGAGAATCCAGAATCTCCTTTATCTCAAATTCTTCTCCACCTTCAACTTGTACAGGAGGTGGAGGTGAGATGGTAGGCCTTATTCCTTGGTTAGGAACATGGGGCTTTAGTAGAGACACATGGAAGATGGGATGTATCTTGAGGTCTGTTGGTAATGTGAGTTGTACTGCAGCTTTTCCAATAAGCTTCTTTATTGGGAAAGGTCCCAGGAATAAAGGTCCAAGTTTTTTACTAGGGATCTTTAATCTCAAATTTTTTGTAGAAAGCCAAACAAGATCCCCAATGGCATATTGGGGAGAGGGTTTTCTACGAAGGTCGTAGTACCTCTTTTGTTGGCTATGGGCATGTGAGATGGTGGTGTTGAGTAAACCCAGGGAATCCTTTATTTGGGTAAGATAATCAGAGGCCACTGGATTACTTGATGGCAAGATACGTGGTGGAAGAAGTGTGGGATGAAACCCATAGTTTAAGTAGAATGGACTTTGTTTAGTAGTGCTGTGGGTCTGGAAATAAGGGTACCAGAGGTACCAGAACATTACATATACACAGTACAGATGTGCCACTTTACAGGCAGACTAAGGAGACCCCCCAGACACTATATTGAAAGTAATTTTTAAATGTTATTGTTATTTATCATTTTGATGCTTTCACTTTAAGCATCAGTAAATCACTGCTCATTTAACCACTTAAGCCCCGGAAGATTTTACCCCCTTCCTGACCAGGGTTTTTTTTGCGATTTTTTACTGCGTGACTTTAACGGACAATTGCGCAGTCGTGCGACACTGTACCTAAACGAATTTCACGTCCTTTTTTTCCCACAAACAGAGCTTTCTTTTGGTGGTATTTGATCACCTGTGCGATTTTTTGATCATGCGCTATAAACAAAAAAAGAGCGTAAATTTTGCAAAAATAACAATATTTTTCACTTTTTTTATATGAAATTCCCAAAAAAAATGTAAAAATCAAAATTTTTTAACATTTTTGGCCAATTTGTTTTATGCTACATATGTTTGGTAAAAAAAATCGCAAAAAGCGTATTTTGATTGGTTTGCGCAAAAGTTATCGCGTTTACTAACAAAGGGAAAGATTTTTGTCATTTTTGGTGTTTTTTTTTTAACGAGTAATGGCGGCGATCTGCGATTTGTTTTGCGGGACTGCGACATTGCGGCGGACAGATCGGACCCTTGACTGACATTTTTGACCCTTTTGGGGGTACCAGTGACATTACTGCAGTAATCAGTGCTATACATATGCACTGTTACTGTAAAAATGACACTGGCAGGGAAGGGGATAACTGTATTGGAGAGGGAGGGGTTAAGTGTGTCCTAGGGGCGTGTTTCTAACTGTGATGGGACATGTCTCCTATTTTAAAAACAGAGATCAAACGGTTCTACATAGTAGAACCGTCTGATCTCCATTTTTACACAGGGGAGAATGACAGGCGGCTTGTTTACATAAGTCGCCCGCCTTTCTCCCGCTCTACCGACGAGCGTAGTGTGACCGGCGGACATCGGGTCCGCTGGTCACACGTGCGGACTCCTCTGTGAACAAACCGGGGTGGGCGCGTGCCTCAGCGGGCGTGCGCTCGCCCGCTATTGGCTCAAAAGCCGGTCACAGGCTAGCGACATAGATCTACGTCACTCTGCCTGGCCGGGGCTGACTGCCACAGTAAATATACTGTGCGCAGTCGCAAGCGGTTAAAATTGACATTTTTTACACATTTTTTTTCATTGATACATGTCCCCCAGGGCAGTACCTGGACCCCCATAACCATCGTATGCTCAATTACTTGCACATAAGCCTTCAAAATGGGCACTTCTAATTTTTCCAGTTCGGGTCACATAGACTTCAATGGGGTTCAGTATTTGGTTCTGAACTTTCGCAATGTTCAAAAGTTCTGGTGCGAACCAAACAGCGGGTCGTTCAGCCCATCCCTATTTGTTATTCCTTTGTCCAGTCTCCTATCCAACATCATCTGAGAGGAAACTACACAACACTGACTGGTCCAGAAACACCTAAACTGACTGGTCAGTCGCACCTGACTTCTTGTACAAACATTTCGCTAGAACTATGAGACACTAATGCCACTCTGTGCCCTTGCACCACATGTTCACCTAACCAGACAGGAGCCAGAAGTGTAACAGAGGGCTTTCTCATCTTTTTAGGCTCCCCCACCTGGTATATGACCCTAACCCAGCTTTGATACCCTACTCATTGCTTGGAAGACAAATTCTGGAATTATTAACTTGTGCACCATTCCTGATTTAAAGTGAACCTGTGCCTAGACTATGTACATTACAGCATAACCATTTTCTGAAAAACAGGTAAATGTACTGTAATTTGGGATCACAGATAGAATAGCCACAATTCCAAATATCACTGCAATGCTGGAAAAATGCAACATGCATGTTTGGGTGCAATTCACTTTTAATGGCATTAAAACGTAGTTTGATTTTGCCGTGTGACAATCACAGCAAAACCGAACCAAGTTTTTTAAATGTTTTTATAAAATATCAAAAAATGACATTTTATTCTGAACAGACAAAACTGATATACTATGCACTTTAAAATAAATGTAACACTATAACAGTTTAGCTGTCACTGATGAAATGACATTTAGTTTTTTTTTTGTTGCTCTGTTTTGTGCGGGTTTGGGGAACCGCACTGCATATTGGTACATTAAATGCATATGCATTAAAAATGCATAACAACAAGCTTGTCATCCAAAAAAAGTTCCTTCTCCTTTGTGGCGACAAGCTTCGCGCAATGTGGTATGCTAAATATGCCACCTGTTAAATATCGTGAAAATGTTGGCAGAACAACACCGTGTTTTTGTGCTATTTAAAGCTAATGGTAGTGTGATTTGGAATCATGGTGATTTAAGCCGTAATCCAAAATGGCTAGATGTGAACAGCGCCTAAAAAGATCTCACCTTTGTGGCTACAGGCAACAGAGGCACTAAAAACACAATGCTTTCCCCTTTATTTTCTCTGAAGAGCAGAATCTTGGCTGCATGCAAGCCATCCAATGTAAAAAACCACCAGATATTTCTAACCTGATAGAAACCAATTGAAACAATTTTTTTCTTTTGGGGGTTTTGTTGAAATCTTTGAGGATGAATGATGTCACAATGCATGCAGTTAGAGATGGTTCTGTTTGAAAGAGACACTAGGGTTTATTTACTAAAGCTGGAGAGTGCAAAATCAAGCTCACTTCTGCATAGAAACCAATCAGCTTCCAGATTTTATTGCCGAAGCTTAAAGTGATACTGAAATCGTGTTTATTTTTTTGTTAAAAATAACAAACTTGTTATACTATACTTACCTGCTCTTTGTAATGATTTTGCATGGAACAGCCCAGATCCTCCTCTTCTCGGGTCCCTCTTAGTTGCTCCTGGCTACTCCCTCCTCTTGAGTTCCCCCATAACAAGCAGCTTTCTATGGGGGCACCCTAGCCGAGCTGCAGCTCCCTAAGTCCATTCAGACATGGAGCCGCAGCCCGGCCCCATCCCCTTTCTCTCATCATTTGCTCACTAACTTTATTGACAGCAGTGGGAGCCGATGGTGCCACACTGCTGTTTCAGCCAATGAGGAGGGGAGTCCCCGACAGCCGAGTCTCTCTTGCAACATCGCTGGATTTAGATGGGGCTCAGGTAAGGGGCTGAGGGGGGCTGCTGCACACAGAGGTTTTCTTAATCCTAATGCATAGAATGCATTTAGATAAAAAATATTTGGCCTTTACAACCACTTTAATTGAACAATCTGAGATTAGAAGCTATCATTCACAGCTGCACCAGATTCTGAGTGCACCAGTTTTAGCAAATCTACCCTACTGTCATTTTGCTCATGCAAGTCAAAATGACATTATCTCTGGGAAGGGCTCTTGCTGACCCCAATATACTATACTGTGAGCAGCCTAGGATGACAACTCTCTTCATTGGGTAACATTACTTTTTGCTGTCCTTGAGTAACATTGCTTATACAGTGCATAAGCAATGCCACCCTAGGGCAGGAAGTGTTGCAGCCTGGCAGGATCACCAGAAATAAAGACCAAAGCTTGAAAAAAGAAAACTATTGCAGTTTCCACATCCAAGCACTGGTAAACTGTAATATATAAAATGTATTTGCACATTGATGAATAGGGGGCTATGAGTGCCTACAAGTTTTGAAGGTGCCCTTGGGAGGTAAGATCACAAGCATGCATTGTTTCGTTCTGCTTAGTAAGTGAAAAATGAATCATGACAAATTATAGTTATCCTACATTATCTTTAAAATTAACTTGCACTACATGATTTTTTACATTTTCCCAGTGTTTACTGTTACATTACTGATTTAGTAAAAATATTGCCTGGGTTACAGATATGTCTTTGGGATATTATTTATTGATGCTTTTGTGAACTTTAGTAATATTGTAATAACCATGTTTACTATAGGCTTAATGGGTTATGACAATACATGTTTTATTTTCTGCCTTCCTTATAAATGTTTTCAACATCAAGTACAGGCATACAGAAGGTTAAATGTTTCTTTCTTTAGCACACATAGCCCCCAGCACAGAGCAATCTTTGGCAGTCAGCCAACCAATCTCTGCTTCCTAATAAAGCTCTGATTCCATCTGCTTCTGCAGTGCAATATATTCCACTTCAGGTCAAAAGCAAAGAGCCAGCAGTATTAACATTACACTAATCTGTAAAGACATTTTCACTAGGCTAGATAGGCTAATGTTACACACAGCTTTTAAAGCTTCACGGATAAGGAACAGAAGTAATTGTCACGGGAAAATATGCAGTGCTTGGCTTTTGATAAGTCTTTCAAATGACAATAGATTTTGTACTTGCCAACAAAATAAACAATAAGCTAAGAGAGTTAGCAGTTCTTTTTCAATAGGCAGCAGAGATTTAAGCAGTTGCTAATTTAAAAAAATTGAATAGTAAGGTTTTGTTGTTCTTTTTCTGTTAAGCACTTTTTTTCTCTATAATATATTTAATGCATTATATAATACACACAATTGTATAATGGTTTCCTAATATGTTATTTTAAACAACAGAATACCTATTTGCAAATTTATTATGCACATGTTAAAATAGCGGTATGAGCTATTGTCAGAAATATGTTAGAAATAAAACAGGAAGTACATGTTATGAAATGTTTGGTGGTGGGGAGGGGGGTAAATTTCCGAACAACATAACCTGGTCTTCATCTCTTATAAATAGAGAGAACAAGCCTATTTCGCAATCATATTTTTTTAACTATAAACCATTGTAAAAAAATAAATAAAAATGTTTAAGCTAAAGCACTTTTTAATGCTATAGTCCTACATGCAGCTACTGTTTGGAAATGCAGCTCAGTAAGCAGTTAAACAATGATTATGCTGTGTACTAAGCAATAAACAGCACTGTGAACTCATTTAGTACAATTTATAACAGGCGATTGTTCCCTTATTGTAAATATTAATATTTTTGAGACTATTCCCAGTCAAAAGATTGCTTGTGTAGATTTCAAAGAATTTCTTTTTTTCATTATATACCTTTTTTTCTTTACAGCATATTAGAAATCACAACACATGAATGTGAAAAGCCCTAGGCATAACAAAAGCCATTAAGAAATACATATTGAAAGCCATCATGTATAAAAATTCAATTTAGATTGCTTCATTTTCTTTACAGCTGCAAAAGGAAAAAATATTTGGTCTCTAATGAGCCATCTGAAAACTTACAGATTTAAGAAGCATATTATTATTTTAATGCAGTGTGGTATAGTTAGACTAATGTACTTTTATCAAATGCTTTTTAGATGAAAGAAAGATAATTGTTGGGAGATTAGCATTGACATACTTACTTTAATATAGTTCTAACATTTTCTTCTTCATTACTCTGTTTCTTTGTACTAAGCATGACATGCAGTAATTGTTTTAAACTATTGACATTTCATTACAAATACAATATATTTTCAAAGCTCTGTCAAAAGTATAGCATTTCAGGAGAACATTCTTGTAAAAGTTTTGTTGAATTCTATTTTTTTCCAATGTACAGTGTTTAACAGTTTTGTGTGTATTATATGTGTATATAAGTGGTGTTCACAAAAAAATGGAAAAATATTAACAGCAGAAACATGCAGTTAAACTCCCCTCTGCCTCCTAAAGAAGATGAACCATTATAAATGATTTCATTTATAAATGTTGCTATACAAATAACCTTCTATTGAAAAAACTTCTTCCAAAGTACTGATTTCTATAAGTACAAAGATCAGAATTTTTTGGGCTGCAGTATTTTCTGTCACACTCTATGGATGTGAAAAAAGGACAATAAAGAAGCAAAATAGGAAATTGTTGATGACTTTGAACTTTGTTGTTGGTGAAGAATTATAGAGATACCATGGACAGCAGGTAAAAAAAATAAATACAGTAGATGCTTCCACAAATAGAGTTGAGCGGACACCTGGATGTCCGTGTTCGGCGGGTTCGGCCGAACTTGAAAAAAAGTCCGGGTCCGTGTCCCGGACTTTTTTCGAACTTTACCCGGACACCGGACACCGAACCCCATTGAAGTCAATGGGGACCCAAACTTTCAGGCACTAAAATGGCTCTAAAAAACAAATGGAAAAGGCTAGAGTGCTGCAAATGGCAGCAAAATGTAGTTAAGGGCATGGCAAGTGCTCTTAAAAAAAATTCCCCTTTAAATTTGTAATTTTTAAATAGCAGATTGGAACAGCACTCTGTAGTAAAATATAGCTGAACGCTGCACACAACAGACTGATAAAATATATTTTTTTCTCCCTCCTCCTCCTCCTCAGTGGGCTCAAGTGAGGGCAAAAAGATTGTTCACTGCACCACCCCCCACACAGCAAAATTGATGTAGATCGCTAACGGACGATTGTTCTGTCCTGTGTCTCCTCATCTCTCCCTGCCTAATCTCTCCAGCCTGTCCCTAAAATGCTCAAATATCTTTCCCTGCCTACACTCCGACCTGTCCCTGCTTTATTTTCAGCACAATGTTGTTTTACCCTGTCTGTCCCTAATCAGCAGCAGCCAGCACCGTTCTGTGTGCTCTCTCCCTACACTACAGCAGACTGACGCACCGCGCTGTGTCTCTCGAGCTTATAAAGACCTGGGTCACATGCTTCAGCTGGCCAATCACAGCTACTAATACATTAGTAGGCATGGCTGTGATGGCACACACCAGTTAAACGCTTGTTAATTGGCTGTTGAAAGCCCGCCATTAAAAGCGCGCCATTACATACAAAGCAGGAAATAAAATTACCGAACATGGATTTTAAACCCGAACATACAGTTAAGTTTTCGGGTCCGTGTCCGGGTAACAAAAATCCAATTATCCGGTACGGACCACGATCCGGTACGAACAATACAGTCCGTGTTCGCTCAACACTATCCACAAATCATGCCCAACCTTTCATTATAAGCACAGATGACTAGGCTAAAGCTGTCTTATTTTCTACATAGTAGGAGAAGAAGTTGAAGGGAAAAACAGAAGAGGATGACTGGAAATAGGATGGATGGGTACAGTCACAGAATGTTTGAGCATGCCATGTGAAGACTTAAGCCCCGTACACACGCAACGATTATCGGCCGACCGATTGTCCGTCTTTTGTCCAGAGTTGTGTTTTGTTGGTTGGAATGTGCCTAGACTGCACACGAATTTTCTCGCCCAACAAAAATCTGCTGCTGAAGTGATGTCATGTGTTGGTTTGCTTTATTTGTGTTCTTTCTTATCTGAGCATGCCCAGTCTTGCTCATAAGATTTTTCCCTGTCGAAATCTGTACTGACTGCACGAAAATCGGCCGTGTTATAGCCTGCACACCAGATTTTGTTCGGCCGAAAAGTCGGAGTTGGTTGTCGGAAGCATCATACTAACAAGCCGAAAATCGGCAGATCGGACGTTGGACGAAAATTCCCTGTCAATTTTCGATGCGTGTGTATGGGGCTTTAGAGTGAGAGATGTCAGCAGCACACCATGGATCTCCAAATTGGGTCCAAAGCTTTATTCAACGATCCAATTGTTACAGCAAGTAGCAATGTTTCTAAGCCTTCATCAGGCATGTGAAGGCTTAAGACCCAAAAAGAAGACATCATTCTTAAGAAACACTATCTATGTGATCACCAGTAGTTGACCCTGGTAAGATTCGAGCTGGCCTCTCCCAGAGGCCATTAGCTTGCCATTCCTGGTATCATTGTTCTCTGGTAAAAGTATATAATATCTGAATATTTCCAATGCATGATTCTAACCATTGATGTAACCAGTTACTTATAATTTTTCATGGACATTCGTGACTAGGTGCACTGTGTTTTTAATTTACCATGAGTACCATTATGGCTATATTTAGAAAGCAGTGAATATGGCATCTACAAAAATCCACAGGCAGCTAATGATTCCTTGTAAATTTAAACACATACTTCAGGAAGATTCGCCTGCAGTGAATATTTAGTGAATGTCACATTCACTGCTTTTATAACTATTATTTCCAGAAAAAGTAAGCGATCTGTCAGTAAGAGATCTTGAATAGTGTTGAGCAAACACGGACTGTATTATTCGTGTTCGTACCGAATAATTGGATTTTTGTTACCCGAACACGGACCCGAAAACTTTACTGTATGTTCGGGTTTAAAATCCGTGTTCGGTCATTTTATTTCCTGTTTTGTATGTAATGGCGCGCTTTTAATGGCGGGCTTTCAACAGCCAATCAACAAGCGTTTAACTGGTGTGCCTTAAGCCCTCCCAGCCATGCCTACTAATGTATTAGTAGCTGTGATTGGCCATCTGAAGCATGTGACCATGTTTTTATAAGTTCGAGAGCCCCAGCGCGCTGCGTCATTCTGCTGTAGATTAGAGAGAGAGCACACATCATACGTGCTGGCTGCTGATTAGGGACAGACAGTGATTCTGTGAAAAATTGTGTCCGAAAAGAATGCAGGGACAGGTCGGAGTGCAGGCAGGGAGAGTTATTAGAGCATTTTAGGGCGAGGCTGGAGATTAGGCAGGGTCAGTGTTCTACATCAATTTTGCTGTGTGGGGGGTTGTGCAGTGAACGATCTTATTGAGCATATTAGGGACAGGCTGGAGATTAGGCAGGGTCAGTCTTCTACATCGATTTTGCTGTGTGGGGGGTGGTGCAGTGAACGATCTTATCGAGCATATTAGGGCCAGGCTGCAGAGATTAGGCAGGGACAGAATACATTGATTTTGCTGTGTGGGGGGTGGTGCAGTGAACAATATTTTTGCCCTCACTTGAGCCCACTGAGTAGGAGGAGGAGGAGGAGGGAGAAAAAAATCTATTTTTATCAGTCAGTTGTGTGCAGCGTTCATCTTAGATCTATTTTACTACAAGTTAAAGCGGAGTTCCGGGCACAGAAAACATTTTTCAATGAGCATACCCCCGGGACAGTCAGGGCTAGTACATTCCACAATGGCTAGCCTCTGATCTGTTCTGGTTTCGCACTTACCTGCAAGAAGAAATACTCACTTATAAAATTTCTTCTCCAGCGTTGCCATCTCTCTTGTGGGCAGCTGAAGCCGGCGTGATCCTCTTCTGCGTCCTCTTCCGCGTCTTCTTATCCCAGAATGCGCCTGCACCGGCCCCGCTCGTCACTTCCGGTGCGGCGCGGCATTCCTCCACAGCTTCTGGGCATGCCCAGAAGCTGTTAAGCATGGAATGCGGCGCCCCCCCGGAAGTGACGAGCGGGGCCGGTGCCATTGCATTGCTTCCTGGGAGCGATGACGTTCAGCTCCCAGGAATCATTGCAAGCCAGGAAGTGACGGCGGAGCTGCGGCGCAGAGGGAGGAAGTGAAGAATAGGTGAGTATATTCTATCTACAATTACAAGGTGAGTAAAAAAAAAAAACCTAGCTATCCAATTCCTTTTCAGGTGAAGGAGAACAAGCAGATGGGCACAAAAAAAAGGTCTATTTTGTGCCCGAAACTCCGCTTTAAAAGGGTTTTTTTTTTCCCCTTCATAGCCTTTTTGCTCCAGTGCTGGCTGTGATAAGACACTGCTGTGTTCACATGTGTTATTGAGTGATTTTCAATTTTATACACTTTTTTCTATTCCACTATTCAATATACACCCTTTTGGATTAAAAAAAATTAAATTGTGGCATAGTCTGTACTAATCTATTTAAAAATTACAAACTTAAAGGGGAATTTTCTTTTTTTTTTTTCTTCATAGCCTGCAGCAGAGCTGACTGACATAAGACACTGCTGTGTTCACATGTGCTATTGAAAAATCACCAATTTTATATCATATTTTCTATTCTGCTATTCAATCTACACCCTTTGGGGTAAAAAGAATTAAATTGCAGCATAGTCAGTATCGGTACGTGTGAGATACACCTTTCCAATTTTTGGGGCACATCTTACACCGCCGAGGATTGCAGGGTGCTTCAGTTTGCCTCCTGCCTGTTCCGAACCCCTCCTACTCCTCATCCTGCCTTTAGGGTACAAAAAATAGTAATCGGGGCTTAGTCTGGGTCTGTACGTGTGAGATAGATACACCTTTTGATATCATATGTTCTATTCCGCTATTCAATCTATACCCTTGGGGTAAAAAGAATTAAATTGCGGCATAGTCTGTATCGGTACGTGTGAGATACACCTTTCCAATTTTTGGGGCGCATCTTACACCGCCAAGGATTGCAGGGTGCTTCAGTTTGCCTCCTGCCTGTTCCGAACTCCTCCTACTCCTCATCCTGCCTTTAGGGTACAAAAAATAGTAATCAGGGCCTAGTCTGGGTCTGTACATGTGAGATAGATACACCTTTTGATATCATATTTTCTATTCCGCTATTCAATATACACCCTTGGGGTAAAAAGAATTAAATTGCGGCATAGTCTGTATCGGTACGTGTGAGATACACCTTTCCAATTTTTGGGGCGCATCTTACACCACCGAGGATTGCAGGGTGTTTCAGTTTGCCTCCTGCCTGTTCCGAACTCCTCCTACTCCTCATCCTGCCTTTAGGGTACAAAAAATAGTAATCAAGGCCTAGTCTGGGTCTGTACGTATGATATAGATACACCTTTTGATATCATATTTTCTATTCCGCTATTCAATCTACACCCTTAGGGTAAAAGAAGTAAATTGCTGCATAGTCTGTATCGGTACATGTCGGATACACCTTTCCAATTTTTGGGGCGTATCTTACACCGCCAAGGATTGCAGGGTGTTTCAGTTTGCCTCCTGCCTGTTCCGAACTCCTCCTACTCCTCATCCTGCCTTTGAGGTACAAAAAATAGTAATCGGGGCCTAGTCTGGGTCTGTACGTGTGAGATAGATACACCTTTTGATATCATATTTTCTATTCCGCTATTCAATCTACACCCTTGGGGTAAAAAGAATTAAATTGCGGCATAGTCTGTATCGGTACGTGTGAGATACACCTTTCCAATTTTTGGGGTGCATCTTACACCGCCGAGGATTGCAGGGTGTTTCAGTTTGCCTCCTGCCTGTTCCGAACTCCTCCTACTCCTCATCCTGCCTTTGGGGTACAAAAAATAGTAATCGGGGCCTAGTCTGTGTCTGTACGTGTGAGATAGATACACCTTTTGATATCATATTTTCTATTCCGCTATTCAATCTACACCCTTGGGGTAAAAAGAATTAAATTGCGGCATAGTCTGTATCGGTATGTGTGAGATACACCTTTCCAATTTTTGGGGCGCATCTTACACCGCCGAGGATTGCAGGGTGCTTCAGTTTGCCTCCTGCCTGTTCCGAACTCCTCCTACTCCTCATCGTGCCTTTGGGGTACAAAAAATAGTAATCGGGGCCTAGTCTGGGTCTGTACGTGTGAGATAGATACACCTTTTGATATCATATTTTCTATTCCGCTATTCAATCTACACCCTTGGGGTAAAAATAATTAAATTGCGGCATAGTCTGTATCGGTATGTGTGAGATACACCTTTCCAATTTTTGGGGCGCATCTTACACCGCGAGGATTGCAGGGTGTTTCAGTTTGCCTCCTGCCTGTTCCGAACTCCTCCTACACCTCATCCTGCCTTTGGGGTACAAAAAATAGTAATCGGGGCCTAGTCTGGGTCTGTACGTGTGCGATAGATACACCTTTTGATATCATATTTTCTAATCCGCTATTCAATCTTCACCCTTGGGGTAAAAATAATTAAATTGCGGCATAGTCTGTATCGGTACGTGTGAGATACACCTTTCCAATTTTTGGGGCGCATCTTACACCGCTGAGGATTGCAGGGTGCTTCAGTTTGCCTCCTGCCTGTTCCGAACTCCTCCTACTCCTCATCCTGCCTTTGGGGTACAAAAAATAGTAATCGGGGCCTAGTCTGGGTCTGTACGTGTGAGATAGATACACCTTTTGATATCATATTTTCTATTCCGCTATTCAATCTACACCTTTGGGGTAAAAAGAATTAAATTGCGGCATAGTCTGTATCGGTATGTGTGAGATACACCTTTCCAATTTTTGGGGCGCATCTTACGCCGCCGAGGATTGCAGGGTGCTTCAGTTTGCCTCCTGCCTGTTCCGAACTCCTCCTACTCCTCATCGTGCCTTTGGGGTACAAAAAATAGTAATCGGGGCCTAGTCTGGGTCTGTACGTGTGAGATAGATACACCTTTTGATATCATATTTTCTATTCCGCTATTCAATCTACACCCTTGGGGTAAAAATAATTAAATTGCGGCATAGTCTGTATCGGTACGTGTGAGATACACCTTTCCAATTTTTGGGGCGCATCTTACACCGCCGAGGATTGCAGGGTGCTTCAGTTTGCCTCCTGCCTGTTCCGAACTCCTCCTACTCCTCATCCTCATCCTGCCTTTATGGTACAAAAAATTGTAATCGGGGCCTAGTCTGTGTTTGTACGTGTGAGATACACCGTTTTATAAAAATTTTTCTATTCCGCTATTCAATCTACACCCTTTTGGGGTAAAAATAATTAAATTGCGGCATAGTCTGTATCGGTACGTGTGAGATACACCTTCCAATCTTTTGGGGCGCATCTTCCACCGCCGAGGATTGCAGGGTGCTTCAGTTTGCCTCCTGTTCCGAACTCCTCCTACTCATCATCCTCATCCTGCCTTTAGGGTACAAAAAATTGTAATCGGGGCCTAGTCTGTGTTTGTACGTGTGAGATACACCGTTTTATAAAAAAATTTCTATTCCGCTATTCAATCTACACCCTTTTGGGGTAAAAAGAATTAAATTGCGGCATAGTCTGTATCGGTACGTGTGAGATACACCTTCCAATCTTTTGGGGCGCATCTTCCACCGCCGAGGATTGCAGGGTGCTTCAGTTTGCCTCCTGTTCCGAACTCCTCCTACTCATCATCCTCATCCTGCCTTTAGGGTACAAAAAATTGTAATCGGGGCCTAGTCTGTGTTTGTACGTGTGAGATACACCGTTTTATAAAAAATTTTCTATTCCGCTATTCAATCTACACCCTTTTGGGGTAAAAAGAATTAAATTGCGGCATAGTCTGTATCGGTACGTGTGAGATACACCTTCCAATCTTTTGGGGGCGCATCTTCCACCGCCGAGGATTGCAGGGTGCTTCAGTTTGCCTCCTGTTCCGAACTCCTCCTACTCATCATCCTCATCCTGCCTTCAGGGTACAAAAAATTGTAATCGGGGCCTAGTCTGTGTTTGTACGTGTGAGATACACAGTTTTATATATTTTTTTCTATTCCGCTATTCAATCTACACCCTTTGGGGTAAAAATAATTAAATTGCGGCATAGTCTGTATCGGTATGTGTGAGATACACCTTCCAATCTTTTGGGGCGCATCTTCCACCGCTGAGGATTGCAGGGTGCTTCAGTTTGCCTCCTGTTCCGAACTCCTCCTACTCCTCATCCTCATCCTGCCTTTAGGGTACAAAAAATTGTAATCGGGGCCTAGTCTGTGTTTGTACGTGTGAGATACACCGTTTTATAAAATTTTTTCTATTCCGCTATTCAATCTACACCCTTTGGGGTAAAAAGAATTAAATTGCGGCATAGTCTGTATCGGTACGTGTGAGATACACCTTCCAATCTTTTGGGGCGCATCTTCCACCGCCGAGGATTGCAGGGTTCTTCAGTTTGCCTCCTGTTCCGAACTCCTCCTTCTCCTCATCCTCATCCTGCCTTTAGGGTACAAAGTCTGTGTTTGTACGTGTGAGATACACCGTTTTTATAAAATTTTTTCTATTCCGCTATTCAATATACACCCTTTTGGAGTGTAAAAAAATAAATTACGGCATAGTCTGTATAGGTACATGTGAGATACACCTTTTTAAATTTGTTTGGCGCATCTACTTCCACCGCCGAGGATTGCAGGGCGCTTCAGTTTGCCTCCTGTTCCGAACTCCTCCTACTCCTCTTCCTCATCCTCATCCGGCCTTTAGGGTACAAAAAATTGTAATCGGGGCCTAGTCTGTGTTTGTACGTGTGAGATACACCGTTTTATAAATTTTTTCCTATTCCGCTATTCAATATACACCCTTTTGGAGTGTAAAAAATTAAATTACGGCATAGTCTGTATCGGTACGTGTGAGATACACCTTTTAAATTTGTTTAGCGCATCTCCTTCCACCGCCAAGGATTGCAGGGTGCTTCAGTTTGCCTCCTGTTCCGAACTCCTCCTACTCCTCTTCCTCATCCTCCCTTTAGGGTACAAAAAATTGTAATCGGGGCCTAGTCTGTGTTTGTACGTGTGAGATACACCGTTTTATATCCTTTTTTCTATTCCGCTATTCAATATACACCCTTTTGGGGTGAAAAAAATTAAATTAGCGGCATACTTTGCATATTTGACTGTGAGATACACCCGTTGTATTTGTATAGGAAGAAAAAGGAATTCCCCTGGGATTGGGACTTTTTAGGCAACAATTAATAGATATTGAACAAGTAATAAATGTTATAAATATATTTTAATGGAAAAATGCAAAAATGGACAAGCAAATATATACATAAAAACAATTGCAAGCACAGGTGTATGTGTAATATAACCAGAGAAACACAACCAAAGGACCAGATGATCCGACGCGTTTCGGGGTTCTTGAGACCCCTTCGGCAGGGATAACGCTAATGTCCTATCTGTAAGTGTTCAAAAAGACATAATGTATAACATTCTGACAGACCATATCTATTTATACAATACATGCATGACATATTTTAGCAGAGTTTTTCACTTACATGGTTGGTTTACACATGAACTTAGAGCTTGCAGGTTAAAAACAGGAAGAAAGCTGCGATCCAAATAACGCCGTATGCCTGATAAGTTTTATTCTTTGGCTGTTATACAGCATTCGTGAGATGGAAAGGGGGAGGGAGGGATGGACTTGTGATCATCAAGAGCTCCTAGTTCAAGGCAGCTGGAGTCCAATAGTAGCTTGGCTTAGCGGGATAGATTAAACATAAGCCTGTCCATACTGCAAAAGACCACAAAAGGAAAAAGATGTAGATGCCAAAAAGTACTCAAAAAACTTTTGTCTCTCTTTCATATTCTATTAATTGGAAAAAATATATGTCCCTGGCAGAAAAAAGGGCTGCCAGAACAAAAATGTATCTCCATTTTCAAAGTCCTGTGAGTTCATTGTATTTGACTTGTGTCAATAGAATTTAATTGTTTGGAAGAGGAAAAGAAAAGAAGAGAAATGCCAATAAAACAAGCCATATAATTAAAAGTTAAATGTACATTGAATACATAAGAGTTCAATGTACTTATATGGCAAAAGGCAAAGAGATGCGCAACTCAATCCAAGATAAAAAAAATGCATGATGGTATGTCACAGGAGTTTGAAGAGATACTGTTTGTTATGAGGAAAAGGCAAGAGAATGAAGTTTTCAATCAATGCCCCATAAAGATGAAAGAAAAAATGCAGAGAGATGAAAAAGGTAGGTAGAAAGATCTTTTTAAAAAATTACCTTTAAACTGACAGAGGATCAGAGACCTGCATGGACACCCTTCTCCCAGCAATGGATCGCACAAATGATCCATGCTGGGAGCCGGTATTATAGTGTCCATGCAGCTGATTCCCATTAGGCAAATGAGAGCAGATCACCGCCGCCAGCTGAGGGCTCCCTGGACGCTGTCTGCCTGGTCACGGACACTGCGCCCGACGCATCGATGTGCGTCATGGCGCCGGATGTGGGCGTGGCCGGCAAGTCACTGCCCACCGACACGGAAATGATGTCAGCGTGTCGCACAGGAAGTGCGGTCGCTGACATTCCGGGGATGTGGCTGACACTGAGAGGTGTCAGCAGAGTGTGTACATATCTGCCCGGATGGGGGGGGGCTGTCACTGAATGACAAGTCCCGCTTTCCGTGCCGGGCTGCGCTAAACAGGAGAAAATGAATAGATCACTATAAGTCATAAAGCCCTCATATTGTGGTATCAGCTTACAAAGAAAGCAAACCACCTAAAATAGATTGAATGTCTTGTAAAGAAATAAAATTTGTAATGTGGTGATTGTATCAGATTAATGATCAATAGGCATTCGGCTGGTAGCGGGCACAGCTGTCGACCTGCTTTTTTACAATGGGCAAAAATAGAAAAGATATACATGGGCATTAGTATATAGAAGGAAGATGATACAGAGATATTATAATACAATGTTTGACAGGTACAGAGTATATATGACAAAGCCAATTGAGGTAGATGGAATATAACAATAAAAATACATTGAACTATTTCTATTTCTCCATCCCACCCGAGCGAAAACCTTCCAAAAAGGGCTTGAACGAGACTGCCTCGTTAAGCCCGGGGGGCTCAGTAGCTCTAAGTGAATATATCCATCGAAGCTCCAGCTGCAGGAGACGTTTGTTCCAGTCTCCGCCCCGGGAGCTGGGATGGATACGGTCCAACACCAAGAACTTGACCTTTGGAAAAATGCCCGCATGTACTAATGCAACGTGACGCCCCAAGGGTAATTCAGGATCGCATGTCTGCATGCTCCTGATGTGCCTATATATGCGCCTCCAAAATTCCAATTTGGTCTTGCCCACATAGAAGCAATTGCAGTTACAAAGCAAGAGGTAAACCACCCCAATGGTGCGGCAGTTTGCAAAATGCTTTGCCTGAAATTTTGTACCGTTGGGTAGAATGATGTTGCGTTGCACATGCATGAATTTGCAATAATTGCAAGATCCACACATGTATGTGCCCCTATATTTGCAGGGGTCAGATTTGGATGGTTGCTTGAACTCGCTTGAAACTAGTTTGTCCCTAAGCGCGGGAGCCCTCCTGTATGTGAACTGGGGTGTCTGGGGTACATGAGGACCCAACAGGGGATCCAAGGCCAAAAGGTGCCAGTATTTGGAAACTATGCTGCGTAGATCCTGTTGCTGCTGGGAATATCCTGTAATTATTCTCAAAGTGTCATTGATTTGACGTTTTTTTTGGGATCAATAGTGTGCTTCTATCGCACATAAGAGCTTTTTTATATGCTTTTTTTAGAATTTTATGGGAATAGCCTCTGAGCAGCAATCGACCACGCAGACCATCTGCTGCTGTTTTAAATGAGGTAAGGTCAGTACAATTGCATCAAAGGCGCAGGTACTGACCAGTTGGTATAGATCGTATCAAAGGCTGAGGATGGAAGCTGGTAGCATGGAGGATGGTGTTCCCCGCAGTGGGCTTACGATAGAGACCACTGCGGAGGACACCATCCTCCCCTCTGGAAATCTCCACATCAAGGAAAGTTATCCTGGATGGATCTGTGGATGAGGTGAAGGAAAGATTGAAATTATTCCTATTATGTCTCTCAATACACCTATCCAGGAGGTCACGGGGGCCGTCAAAAATTAAAAAAATATCATCAATGTACCGGATCCAAGTCTGGATACAGTCGGTGTACAATGAGAGAGATTCATCAGAGAGAAAAGCCTTTTCCCACTCCCCCAGGTACAGATTGGCGTAGGATGGGGCACAACAGGTCCCCATCGCTACGCCCTGCACCTGGAGGTAGTGGGAATTTTGAAATGTGAAGACATTATGGGTGAGAATGTATTCAAGAAGAGTCAAAATAAACTCACCATAGGGGTCTAAATTTTCTTGGCCTGCGATGGTATGGCGTACAGCTGCAATTCCCTTGTGATGGGGAATTGAGCTGTACAGTGCCTCCACATCAATGGCTACTAGCAAACAGTCTTGGGGAACTCTGAGATCACTGATTCTTTCTAAGAAATGAATCGTGTCTCGCGTGTACGATGGTAATTTTGTGACAAATGACTTGAGGAAGGCATCAACATCTTGCTGGCATTGTCTGTGATAGAACCGCATCCAGATATGATGGGTCTCCCCGGGGGATGGATTGGGTCCTTTTGGACCTTGGGGAGGGCGTAAAAAGTAGGTGTTATGGGGAACGTTATACGTATAAACTCCCAAGTATCCTTTGTGATGATATTGTTTAAGTACGCCCCATCTACTAGTTCGTAAAATTGTAAATTATACTTCTGGACAATGTCCTGAGTAATTCTCCTATACCATTGCTGGTTTTTTAGAATCATATGGCACATGTCAATGTATTGGGTATCATTCATCAGAACAATATTGCCCCCCTTGTCAGCTGGCTTAATGACAATGGAGGGATCATCAGCAAGGGTGTTGATAGCCCGTCTCTGTTCAGGGGTAATATTGGAATCCAAGAGTGTTTGCGTTCTTAATTTATCCAAATCTTTAGATACCATTTTTAGAAATGCATTAATATTTGCATTCTGAATGGAAGGATATTTATCCGACTTTTTCTTCAAAGTGGGGTGGGGTCCAGAGGCGGGAGTCTCCAATGGTTGAATACCAGCCAGAAGAGATGGTAGGTCGACCCGATCTATTAAATCCTCATTCTCCTCCAATAGAGATATGAGGGTATCCAAGATGGGGCCATCTGGGGTACCTGCCGAGACTGTGCCAGTATCACGTTGGAACAGGGTTTTGAAGTTTAGCTTGCGAGCGAAAAGATGTATGTCTTTCAAAAATTCAAATTTATTAAGACGAGTACTGGGGCAGAAGCTAAGGCCCTTCTTAAGTATTGAGGATTCATCCTCGGAATGCCTATGATTGGAGAGGTTTATAATTGTGAGGTCTGTATCAGATGCAGGGTCAGGCATTAACTGGGTTGTGTTGGGACTTGGGGCAGTGCAGATAGTTTTAGAGCCTGTTGATGAACAAGCTCTAAAAAAGAGGGATCATACAGATCGATCGTACTGGATAATGTGGATGGTGATTGGATTGTGGACAAATTGTTGGGTTGCGGGGGCTGGGAAGTGTTAAGTGAATGAGAAGTGTTGACTGATGATTGATTAGTGCTGGGAGGTTTAAACATTGGGAATATTCCCTTTTTAGTGTTTAATTTTTTTGGGAGGGACTGAACATCAGTTGACTCCTCACAAAGTGGTCTCTTAGGTCGGTCAGCCATTTTTTTAGTTTTAGGTTGAAAAACGTGATTGGAAGTGTTGGTGGGAAAGTCTTTTTTAATGGGATTAGTGTTATGTTTTATTTGTGTCCAATTATATGCCTTCCCCTGTTGAAAAGCGAGTCTGTCATGATTTAACTTTTTTTGTTTATTGTTCAAAATATTTTTGTTATAGACCTCAAGATGTTTTTTAAGTTTTGTCTCCTGTTCTATGAAAATTCTATGTGTTTTAAAAGCCTGGATTTTTTCACATAATGTGGCAATTTCTGAATCCAATTTTTTGGATCTGGCTGAATACTCTTCTATGAGAAGTTTCATGAGGGAGGCAGCAGAGCAGTCTTTTAAAGACTGTTCCCAGTTGGATTTGAAAGTGGTACTTAAATCCTCTAATAAAGTAAACACTTGGATTCTTAAACCAAAAGGGTTGATATTTTCTTGGAGGTAATCTCTAAAAGATTTGGCATGCCAGAAAAGAGAAGACCTCTTCTCTAACAATTTGGATAAATAGAAAAATGAGGAGAGTAAATCAGTATCCACGTATTCTTTTTCCATTCAGAATGCAAATATTAATGCATTTCTAAAAATGGTATCTAAAGATTTGGATAAATTAAGAACGCAAACACTCTTGGATTCCAATATTACCCCTGAACAGAGACGGGCTATCAACACCCTTGCTGATGATCCCTCCATTGTCATTAAGCCAGCTGACAAGGGGGGCAATATTGTTCTGATGAATGATACCCAATACATTGACATGTGCCATATGATTCTAAAAAACCAGCAATGGTATAGGAGAATTACTCAGGACATTGTCCAGAAGTATAATTTACAATTTTACGAACTAGTAGATGGGGCGTACTTAAACAATATCATCACAAAGGATACTTTGGAGTTTATACGTATAACGTTCCCCATAACACCTACTTTTTACGCCCTCCCCAAGGTCCACAAGGACCCAATCCATCCCCCGGGGAGACCCATCATATCTGGATGCGGTTCTATCACAGACAATGCCAGCAAGCTTGTTGATGCCTTCCTCAAGTCATTTGTCACAAAATTACCATCGTACACGCGAGACACGATTCATTTCTTAGAAAGAATCAGTGATCTCAGAGTTCCCCAAGACTGTTTGCTAGTAGCCATTGATGTGGAGGCACTGTACAGCTCAATTCCCCATCACAAGGGAATTGCAGCTGTACGCCATACCATCGCAGGCCAAGAAAATTTAGACCCCTATGGTGAGTTTATTTTGACTCTTCTTGAATACATTCTCACCCATAATGTCTTCACATTTCAAAATTCCCACTACCTCCAGGTGCAGGGCGTAGCGATGGGGACCTGTTGTGCCCCATCCTACGCCAATCTGTACTTGGGGGAGTGGGAAAAGGCTTTTCTCTCTGATGAATCTCTCTCATTGTACACCGACTGTATCCGGACTTGGATCCGGTACATTGATGATATTTTTTTAATCTGGGATGGCCCCCATGACCTCCTGGATAGGTGTATTGAGAGACTTAATAGGAATAATTTCAATCTTTCCTTCACCTCATCCACAGATCCATCCAGGATAACTTTCCTTGATGTGGAGATTTCCAGAGGGGAGGATGGTGTCCTCCGCAGTGGTCTCTATCGTAAGCCCACTGCGGGGAACACCATCCTCCATGCTACCAGCTTCCATCCTCAGCCTTTGATACGATCTATACCAACTGGTCAGTACCTGCGCCTTCGACGCAATTGTACTGACCTTACCTCATTTAAAACAGCAGCAGATGGTCTGCGTGGTCGATTGCTGCTCAGAGGCTATTCCCATAAAATTCTAAAAAAAGAATATAAAAAAGCTCTTATGTGCGATAGAAGCACACTATTGATCCCAAAAAAAACGTCAAATCAATGACACTTTAAAATAATTACAGGATATTCCCAGCAGCATCAGGATCTACGCAGCATAGTTTCCAAATACTGGCACCTTTTGGCCTTGGATCCCCTGTTGGGTCCTCATGTACCCCAGACACCCCAGTTCACATACAGGAGGGCTCCCGCGCTTAGGGACAAACTAGTTTCGAGCGAGTTCAAGCAACCATCCAAATCTGACCCCTGCAAATATAGGGGCACATACATGTGTGGATCTTGCAATTATTGCAAATTCATGCATGTGCAACGCAACATCATTCTACCCAACGCTACAAAATTTCAGGCAAAGCATTTTGCAAACTGCCGCACCATTGGGGTGGTTTACCTCTTGCTTTGTAACTGCAATTGCTTCTATGTGGGCAAGACCAAATTGGAATTTTTGAGGCGCATATATAGGCACATCAGGAGCATGCAGACATGCGATCCTGAATTACCCTTGGGGCGTCACGTTGCATCAGTACATGCGGGCATTTTTCCAAAGGTCAAGTTCTTGGTGTTGGACCGTATCCATCCCAGCTCCAGGGGCGGAGACTGGAACAAACGTCTCCTGCAGCTGGAGCTTCGATGGATATATTCACTTAGAGCTACTGAGCCCCCCGGGCTTAACGAGGCAGTCTCGTTCAAGCCCTTTTTGGAAGGTTTTCGCTCGGGTGGGATGGAGAAATAGAAACAGTTCAATGTATTTTTCTTGTTATATTCCATCTACCTCAATTGGCTTTGTCATATATACTCTGTACCTGTCAAACATTGTATTATAATATCTCTGTATCATCTTCCTTCTATATACTAATGCCCATGTATATCTTTTCTATTTTTGCCCATTGTAAAAAAGCAGGTCGACAGCTGTGCCCGCTACCAGCCGAATGCCTATTGATCATTAATGTGATACAATCACCACATTACAAATTTTATTTCTTTACAAGACATTCAATCTATTTTAGGTGGTTTGCTTTCTTTGTAAGCTGATACCACAATATGAGGGCTTTATGACTTATAGTGATCTATTCATTTTCTCCTGTTTAGCGCAGCCCGGCACGGAAAGCGGGACTTGTCATTCAGTGACAGCCCCCCCCCATCCGGGCAGATATGTACACACTCTGCTGACACCTCCCAGTGTCAGCCACATCCCCGGAATGTCAGCGACCGCACTTCCTGTGCGACGCGCTGACATCATTTCCGTGTCGGTGGGCAGTGACTTGCCAGCCACGCCCACATCCGGCGCCATGGCGCACATCGATGCGTCGGGCGCAGTGTCCGTGACCAGGCAGACAGCGCCCAGGGAGCCCTCAGCTGGCGGCGGTGATCTGCACTCATTTGCCTAATGGGGATCAGCTGCATGGACACTATAATACCGGCTCCCAGCATGGATCATTTGTGCGATCCATTGCTGGGAGAAGGGTGTCCATGCAGGTCTCTGATCCTCTGTCAGTTTAAAGGTAATTTTTTAAAAAGATCTTTCTACCTACCTTTTTCATCTCTCTGCATTTTTTCTTTCATCTTTATGGGGCATTGATTGAAAACTTCATTCTCTTGCCTTTTCCTCATAACAAACAGTATCTCTTCAAACTCCTGTGACATACCATCATGCATTTTTTTTTATCTTGGATTGAGTTGCGCATCTCTTTGCCTTTTGCCATATAAGTACATTGAACTCTTATGTATTCAATGTACATTTAACTTTTAATTATATGGCTTGTTTTATTGGCATTTCTCTTCTTTTCTTTTCCTCTTCCGAACAATTAAATTCTATTGACACAAGTCAAATACAATGAACTCACAGGACTTTGAAAATGGAGATACATTTTTGTTCTGGCAGCCCTTTTTTCTGCCAGGGACATATATTTTTTCCAATTAATAGAATATGAAAGAGAGACAAAAGTTTTTTGAGTACTTTTTGGCATCTACATCTTTTTCCTTTTGTGGTCTTTTGCAGTATGGACAGGCTTATGTTTAATCTATCCCGCTAAGCCAAGCTACTATTGGACTCCAGCTGCCTTGAACTAGGAGCTCTTGATGATCACAAGTCCATCCCTCCCTCCCCCCTTTCCATCTCATGAATGCTGTATAACAGCCAAAGAATAAAACTTATCAGGCATACGGCGGTATTTGGATCGCAGCTTTCTTCCTGTTTTTAACCTGCAAGCTCTAAGTTCATGTGTAAACCAACCATGTAAGTGAAAAACTATCTGCTAAAATATGTCATGCATGTATTGTATAAATAGATATGGTCTGTCAGAATGTTATACATTATGTCTTTTTGAACACTTACAGATAGGACATTAGCGTTATTTCTGACGAAGGGGTCTCAAGAACCCCGAAACGCGTCGGATCATCTGGTCCTTTGGTTGAGTTTCTCTGGTTATATTACACATACACCTGTGCTTGCAATTGTTTTTATGTATATATTTGCTTGTCCATTTGTCTATTTTTGCATTTTTCCATTAAAATATATTTATAACATTTATTACTTGTTCAATATCTATTAATTGTTGCCTAAAAAGTCCCAATCCCAGGGGAATTCCTTTTTCTTCCTATACCTGTCGGGATGTGGCACACCCATTGAGGTTCTCAGCAGGAACACACCTTGTGTTGTATTTGTATACTGTTTTTCTATTCCGCTATTTAATAAACACCCTTTTGGGGTAAAAAAAATAAAATTGCGGCATAGTTTGCATATTTGACTGTGAGATACACCCGTGCGATACTGTTGTTGTTTTGTTCCGCTATTCAATAAACACCTTTCTAGGGCAAGATCATAAATTACAGAAATATGAGGAGACCGTCAAATAGGGGCCGTGGCCTGGGTCATGGTGCTGCTGGTAGAGCTCCTGTTGCAAGGAGAGGACGTGGTCGATCTGTGCCAGCTACACACACAAGTGCAACACCTTCCTCAAGTGTGAGTAGGCGACAGAACCTGCAGCAGTATTTGGTAGGGCATCATGCGCCTCTAGAAGTGATTAGGCCAGAAGAAGTACAGGCGATAGTAGATTGGTTTGCTGCTGACAGTGCCTCCAGTTCCTTCACATTGTCTCCCACCCAGTCTACTGCAGAAAGGTCAGAGTTGGCACCTGCAGCCGATGTCCAACCGTCTTTCACCTCACCCCCTTGCAAATCAGGCAAGCAGTCTGAGCCCCAAGTCATGCAGCAGTCTCTTCTTCTTTTTGATGACTCTGTCAGCAGGGTTTCCCAGGGCCATCCACCTAGCCCTGCCCCAGAAGTGGAAGAGATTGAGTGCAGCGATGCCCAACCACTTATTTCTCAAGATGAGTACATGGAAGGACCATCGCAGCACGTCTCCGATGATGACGAAACGCAGGTGCCAACTGCTGCGGCACTCAGAATTGTGGAGACCGACAAGGAGGGCAGGGGTGAAGACTGGGTGGAAGATGATGTGGAGGACGATGAGGTCCTCGACCCCACATGGAATGAAGGTCATGCAGGTGACCTGAGTAGTTTGGAGGAAGAGGCGGTGGTCGCACAGAGCCTCCAGCACAGCAGAAGAGGGAGCAGGGTGCAAAAGCGGAGCGGCCATGCCCTAGACACTACGCCTGCTACTGCCCAACTCAGCAAGGGACCGAGCACACCAAAGCCAGCTCAAAGGAGTTCTCTAGCGTGGAAGTTCTTCAGAAAATGTGCTGATGACAGGACACGAGTGGTTTGCACCCTGTGCAATCAGAGCCTGAAGCGAGGCATAAACCTTCTCAACCTGAGCACAACCTGCATGATCAGGCATCTAAGTGCAAAGCACGAGCTGCAGTGGAGTAGACACCTTCAAAACCAAGAAAGGTCTCTGGCTCCTCCTGCTTCCTCTTCTGCTGCAGTCTCGGCCTCTTCATCCACCTCTGTAGTGATACCGGCACCTGCCACCCCGCAAACAGACGATCTGTCAGCAACACCACCACCTGGGTCACCAACTATCTCCACAATGTCCCGTGGAAGCGTTCAGCTTTCCATCTCCCAAACACTTCAGAGGAAGAGGAAGTACCCCCCTACCCACCCGCGATCCCTGGCCCTGAATGCCAGCATTTCAAAATTCTTGGCCTTTGAAATGCTGTCATTCCGTCTGGTGGAGACGCACAGTTTTAAAAGCCTTATGTCGGTGGCTGTCCCACAGTACGTCGTGCCCAGCCGCCACTACTTTTCCAGGCAAGCCATCCCTTCCCTGCACAACCAAGTGGGGGAAAAAATCAGGTGTGCACTGCGCAACGCCATCTGTGCCAAGGTCCACTTACCTACCGATACGTGGACCAGTAAGCACGGTCAGGGGCGTTATATCTCCCTAACGGCACACTGGGTAAATGCAGTGGCGGATGGGCCTGAGGCGGATAGCAATTTGGCGCATGTCCTTCCACCACCGAGGATTGCAGGGCGCTTCAGTTTGCCTCCTGTTCCTAACTCCTCCTACTCTGCTTCCTCATCCTCTACCGCCTCCTCATCCGGTCAGCATAACACCTTCACCACCAACTTCAGCACAGCCAGGGGTAAACGACAGCAGGCAGTTTTAAAACTTGCCTGTTTGGGGGAAAAACAGGGGGATATTGCTTTTCTACAGGAGACCCATATATCTCTCCATACTAATACCCGCATCTCTTCCCCGGAATTTCCCACGTGGTACTACAGCCTTTCTGATATACGTAAAGCCAAAGGAGTCGCCATTGGTTTTCGTAGGAACACCCCTTTCCGACTTGAATCCATGGAAGCTGATCTGTACGGCAGATATCTGTTCTTGAGGGGGCACCCTGGGCAACGATTATTGCACTTTGGCCACTGTATATGCTCCCAATCAGGCACAAATCCCATTTCTCACCTCCACCATTTCTAAACTGATGGACTTTGCCCTCGCCACTATAGTGCTGGCGGGTGATTTTAACCCTCCCTTAGAACCCTCCTTGGATACGTCCTTGGGCAAATCCTCGCTTCCTCATAAAGCCCTTGCCCATCTTCAGAAAAAATTGCATGAGGCCCAACTCATTGATGCTTGGCAAATTAAGCACCCCTCCGATTGAGATTACTCGCATTTCTCCCACTTACACCGCACTCACTCTAGAATTGACTACATGTTGATAGATCATCATCACCTACATCTTCTTCAACGAGCAACTATTGACTCATCCATTATTTCAGATCACTCCCCCATTTGCATCACACTGACCATCCATTCCATCCCCTCCAAAGCATCTAATTGGAAGTTGAACGACACCTTACTATCCTCTGAAGGTGATAGGACACATCTGGCGGACGATCTCCGAATTCGGAGAATGCCACCGCAGGGATTTCTCCGGGTGTACTGTGGGAATCCCACAAAGCACATATTAGGGGCAAATTCATAGAACTGGGGTCCCGTCGCAAGAAAGAGAGATTGGCTCAGCAGCAGTCATTGCTGCAGGCCATACGTAGCTTAGAGAGTTCGAGTTCGCACAAGTTATCCTCTTCTGCGGATCTCTTGCTTCAACTCACTCAGAAGAGGGAAGCACTTAAACAATTGTACCACACCTTATAAAAATACCTATCGAATGTTGGCCCAAATGCAGTATGAGTGGGGGAACAAACCTAGTAGACTCTTAGCCTTGACACTTAAGCAGCAAAAATCCGCAGCCTTCATCGCAAAAATTAAGTCAGCTGATGCTACGCTTGTTCACGACACTAGGGCCATCGCAGTGGAATTTCGATCCTTTTACCAACACCTATACCACGTATCGCAAACTACCGCCCAGGTGGCAGATAGACGCGCCTTGGTTCAGGATTATCTTACTAAAGCGAACCTCCCTAGTTTACCGCGATCTATGCTCGCCTCGCTTGAAGCTGAGATCTCACCCGAGGAGTTATCCCTTGCTTTGCATTCCATGGCCTTAGGAAAAGCACCTGGCCCTGATGGGCTCATGTGTTCTTACTACCGTTCCTTCCAGCACATCCTCATCCCACACTTGACCGCTTACACTAACTCTCTCAATGGCGGTGAACCTATGCGCCCTGAAACACTCCACGCACATATCACGGTTATCCCGAAACCGGATAAGGACCCCACCGCGTGCGGGAGCTACAGACCCATCTCCTTACTTAACATAGACGCCAAGATTTACGCGAAAGCCCTTGCGAACAGGTTGATTCCACTCATCCCAAAATGGATTGCTAATGATCAGACGGGTTTCATCCCCGGCAGAGAGGCCCGTGATAATTCATTACGCACGCTTTCTCTGATCGCGGCTGTGCGTAGGAACTCCCGGCCCACCCTCCTCCTGTCCACTGATGCTGAAAAAGCTTTTGATCGGGTGGACTGGGAGTTCCTGCAGTGCACGCTACGAGCACTGTGTCTGGCCCCAATATGATTTTAGCACTCTATAACTCCCCCACCGCCCAAATCATGGTCAACAGCACGCTGAGCGACTCATTCTGTCTATACAATGGGACATGTCAGGGATGCCCGTTGTCCCCTTTACTATTCGCATTGTCTCTAGAACCCTTTTTAGCTATTATTCGACAAAACCCCAACATACACGGCATCACAGTGGGAGCCAGGGAACACAAATACGCCGCTTACACGGATGATGTCCTGTTCTACGCTCAACAGCCTAGAATCACACTACCCAACTTAATGGCCGAATTTTCCGCATATCAAACTCTGTCCAACTTTAAAATAAATATGTCTAAGTCGGAAATTCTTAACATCTCAGTTCCACGACAAACCGCATTAGACCTCCAATCTTCCTTCCCCTTTAAGTGGCAACGTAGCACGCTCAAATGCCTAGGTGTTTTCCTGACCTCATATCTCTCAACCATGTTTCAATTTAACCATGTACCCCTGCTTAACAGCATTAGGAAAGACCTCCACTCCTGGCAGCACTTGGCCACCTCCTGGGTTGGTAGAATAAATGTTCTCAAGATGAATATATTGCCCAGGGTGCTCTTCTTGTTTTAGATGATTCCGTGCAAACTTCCTCATAGTTTCTTTAAAACATTGAATACTCTCATGACCAGATATGTGTGGAGGGGACCCCGACCGAGGATTGCCCGCTCTCGCCTATGTCAATCAAAATTGACGGGGGGTTTAGCATTGCCAAATTTCTGGCTATACCAGCAAGCGGTGGCTCTGCAAAGGGCGTCTGATTGGAAACATCACATGCCCTCTAAAATTTGGGTTCAGCTGGAGAGGGAGCTGTGCGGTGCTGATCCATACACACAACTCTGGATCCCTCCCACACATAGGTCACTGGCCCTAAAAAAATCCCCTCTTACGAAGTCCACTTATCAAATTTGGGACTACCTATGTAGAAAGCATTCATGGTCCTCAAACTCTCCTTTAATGCCACTCCTGGGTCATCACTACTTTCCACCAGGCTGCCTGGACCCGCAATTTGGCAACTGGATGGGTCATTTATCTCCTCTGCTACATCAGGTCACTCGTCACCAAACGGTGACCCCCCTTGCGGACATGTCGGTATCCTCCCCCCCGACCTTCCTAGACTCATGGAGACACTCCCAACTCTCCCACTTTGTCAAGAAACTGCCTAAACCACTGCGATCTACTTCTGAACTCACTCCAGTGGAAAAGATCTTTGCACTCCCGTCTCCACCTGCCAGGCCCCTTTCCGCTTTCTATAAAGCCCTACAGGAAGTTCATGCTCCGGATTCCCTGCAGTTCCTCTCCACCTGGGAGCGGGACTTGCGGGAAGCCCTATCGGAAGTGCAACGTACCAGGATACTCCGTATGACCCACACCTCTTCCACTTCATCCAACATCGCTGAAATTAATTATAAGCTGCTCACACGTTGGCATCTGTCTCCAGTGTATCTACACCGCATTTTTCCTAACATTTCGGACAGATGCTGGAGAGGTTGTGGGGACCGGGGCACCCATGCCCACTTGTGGTGGTTTTGCCCTAAAATTCAGGGGTTCTGGACAGAAGTAATACATTGGATCAGCAAAATACAAGGGTACCCGATCCCTAGGAACCCTTGGGTAATTCTCTTCCACTGTTTGGATGTCCCTATTCACCTGTATAAACGCTCCATCACCCCTCACCTTCTGAACGCTGCCAAGTCTCTCATCCCACGGCTATGGGCCCAATCCGATCCCTCCACCACCCGTCAATGGTTGTTGAATGTTGAACATATATACTCTATGGAAGACTTGACTCAATCACTACGAAACCCCCTCTCAGCCCCCAGTGACACTTGGTCTGGTTGGCTGACATTCACTCAATCACAGGACTACGCCTCCTTGATGACGATACCCACTGCTTAACAGATCTATTCTTTAAAATGCATGTCATATTTATCTAATCCGCTGCATATCCATGTGATTTATCTTATGTGCTCAGTGCTAATTAATGGTTAATTCATTTTCAGTCAGCTGGGTCCCCCCCCCCACCTTCCCCCCCTCTCTCTCCCACTCCCTTTCACACCGTTTCTGCTCTTTGTCCCTTTTCTATCTCCTGCATCCCCCCTGTCTCTCTTTTTCCTTATCTCTAACTTTGTACATGACATATGGTACTTTTTTTTCTTTACATTTTGGCTGCGCTCATCTTTGATGTGTTTTCGATTAGACCCAATTCATGTATGGTCTCTGAGAGCTTGAATGCACCTTGTACCATTTTCTTTGTTCATATTGTTATATTTTCAATAAAAACATATTAAACAAAAAAAAGTATGTAGTACAAAGGCCTGCCTAATTAGATACAAGTGAATGTGTTGTTTAGCTTTGACCTCACATTATGTGGTTTGTGGTAGATCTACCAGAAAATTTTACAACAAAAGTTGAACATGTATGTCCAGCCTAATGGGCCATACACACTATAAGATTTTCTGAAGACTTTTTCGTTTAGATTTACCAAAACCAGATAATATGAGGTCAAACCTAAGCACTTTCAATTTGTATGCAATCTGTCAGGCCCTTGCACTACATAGAAAAGGTAAATCTGAAGGAAAAAGCCTTCAGAAAATCTTATAGTGTGTAAGGCCCTTTAGGCTGGCCATACATGTTCAATTTTTGTTGTACAATTTTCTGATAGATTAACCACAAACTACACAACGTGAGGTCAAAGCTAAACAACACATTCACTTGTATCCAATTAGGCAGGCCTTTGTACTACATACTTGAAGGTAAATTTCAAGAAAATTGGACCGAAAATTGTAAGAAAATTGAATCATGTATGGCCAGCCTAAAGGGCCATAGACACTATAAGATTTTCTGAAGACTTTTTCCTTCAGATTTACATTTTCTATGTAGTGCAAGGGCCTGCCAGATTGCATACAAATTGAAAGTGTTTAGGTTTGACCTCATATTATCTGGTTTTGGTAAATCTAAAGGAAAAAGTCTTCAGAAAATCTTATAGTGTGTATGGCCTATTAGTCTAAATGAAAAAGCCACTTTGTGCTCATGCTGAGATTATTGAAAGCATTTCTAATGTGTGTTGACTTATATATTTTTTTTTTCTTTTTTTTTGGGGGGGGGGGGGGGGTTGTTGAAGTTCTGGGGTGCCACTGCATATGTTTAATAAATTTGCAAATTCTCAGATTTGCAAGCTCAAACACTTTGCTATTTTTAAGAGTGTAATGTGGCTCTATATAGGAAGCAACACTAATATGGCTCCCCACTCAGCCAACCAACAAATATATTAATTTCACACATATACAATGTTTTATTTTTGGGGAGAAGCCATATTAGTGTTGCTTGTCATATATAACAACAGACAGTTGTAGGTAGTTCAGGGATTTGAACACCCAAATACAGTGTTGCATGGCAGATGTGCTAACCACTTGGATATTTTGGTCAGTTTATTTAATCAAGCTCAAGCTCAATACATATTTGCAACATTTTGCAAAACACAATTTACACAAACATAATCACTTTGTTACATTTATTTCATAATATATGCCACTGATAGTTTCTTAGCCTATCAATTTATATTTAAAATACTCATTTTTCACAGAAATAAATGTTTTAAATACCTATATTTAATTTCCAGCATGCAGGATTATTTTGAAAAATTTGTTGATTATATACAGTTTCACTAAACTAGGTTAATTATTTGGGAATTGTGGTCTCTGAGGTTTTTTTTTTTTTTTTATTTTTGTTTTTTGTTATCTTTATACCAAACATACATGCACTGGCACCTTACAAATTAATATAGTTTGATTTGATTAGTCCATCAAAAAATGTTAATAAATAAAAATTATTTGAGCTTGAATTTGGTCCAAATAGAATATATATATATATATATATATATATATATATATATATATATTTATATATATATATATATATATATATATATATATATATATATATAGCGGCGCGATGCTGGACGGAAGCTAGGCATTTAGCTCCGCCGGAGGGGACACGGAGAGACGGCTTCCACGGGGCTTTTTAATCCCAATTTTGATCCGCAAACACCTTGCACCCCCGTAGGAGACAGTCGTGCATGCCGTCGACCGGGAAGAGACAGCGAGGCCGCCCTCCTAAGCATTCCCTGACCACGTACCTGATCCGGGCCAAGGAAACATCTAAGATGACCCAAGATGGCGCCGCACCATCTCCCGCGCCGGAGCCGGATCCTACCTCTCCATCACCCACGCCAGCCACATCGGTGACCCACACGACTAATCACGAGGCTAATCGTGAGTACTCTCCATCGGTCACAAAGGCCGACTTGGATGCAGGCTTCGCCGCGATTTATGAAAAGTTAGCAGAAAAATTCCAGACAGCGATAGACAAATCCACAAACACATTAACTGCTGAGATAGCGTCTTTGGGGGGGCACACCGATCTGCTTGAGGCCAAACATGACGAGCTTGCGATAGCCCACAACGATCTGCGGAAGGATTTTGAACAACTTTCCGATAACTACTCGATCTTACAATCCCAGGTCGAGGACCTAGACAATCGGAATCGCAGAAACAATCTGCGTCTTAGGGGTCTCCCTGAAACCATAACAGATTTAATGCCTGCAGTGCTCAAGTTGTTTGGAGACCTTCTGCCAGATAAACCAGCCTCAGCATTTACATGCGATAGAATCCACAGAGCTCTTCGGCCAAAACCTCCCCCGGATAAGCCACCAAGGGACGTTGTCATGTGCCTTAAGGATTTTCTGACAAAGGAAGACATCCTTCGAGCCTCTAGGAATACTCCTAACATAATCTATGAGGGCACAAGGATCGAGATATACCCGGACATTTCCCAAGCTACCTTGGATAAACGACGCAGAATGAAAGAAGTCACGTCTGTCCTGCAGGCTGCCAGGATCCGTTACAGATGGGGGTTCCCATTTAAGTTATCAGTCCCACATAATGGCACGACCTATGTGGTCTTTAATCTTGCAGAGGGAAAGGAGCTTCTTATTAAACTGGGCCTCATCACGGCGGAGCCTGTGTCACACCAGCTTACTACTCCCAGGCCCTCACCTATCTGGTCTACTCCAGTCTCCAGAAGAGACAATCGCCGAAGTCGCAACCCTTTTAGAGATCCGTCTACCTGACCTAACCCCGTTGGAACAATTTAGTTCTGCTTGTCTTCTGATTTTTGAACGATCATAGAACTAGTTCTACTCCTGTTTTGGAAGATAGGGGAGGAAGGGAATTTTTTTTTTTTCTTTTTTCTTCCTTGGCTTCCCAGAAGAGTTCGCCTGCTGGTGGGCTCCTTTTTGCTCAAGCTCGGCTTCTGTTTTCTTGTTGGTTGTGCCCTATACGGATTTTGCACTAATGAGGCGTTTGGCTGACCTGCCCTACCTTCCTTTAAAAATTTTTTTTTTTTTTTTTTTGCTAAAGAGATGCCCCATATTGAGATTTTAGAAAGGTCTGGTTTGCTATATGCTGTGGGCAAAGGCCTTCTCTGGTTGTATGGTACGATATATATTATGCTTTTATTGTATCTCTCTCTCTCCCCTTTCGCTGGTTTGTCCCCACAAATCTGCCTGTGTCGACCCCCACTCCGACCCCACCCGTTCGCGCAATGCGTTCTGTGCGGATGGACGGTCTGGCTGTGGATCTCCATGGGCAGGAATTGGACGGTACAGTCCAAGGTTACTTGATTTTATGGATGGGTATATTTTTTCTTACCCATCCCCCAATTTTATTTTGTGAATATGTGTCACTTGTTCTTTCATATGTTTTTTATTTCGTTATGCTGTTAATTCTGATTTGCACTAAAAAAGGAAAGTCTAATGATTTGATCAATATGTTTACTCATGCGAGGTGGCTCCGCACAGTGTGGTCCTCCTTGTTTGGGAGGTCTCCTGTGCGGGGTGTCGACGCTTTAAACCTTCCACCAAGTACAGGTATATTATTACATTTCGATGAATCTTCAGTTGGTAAGAGATATTTGTTCAGGTTTTCTTTGTCACGACATGCTAGCCTGATTAATGCACTAGGCGATTTCTCAGGTATTTATCATGGGTCTTAAGGTGATATCACACAACGTGCAGGGTTTTAATTCTCCTAATAAGAGGCACAAGGCATTCAGTCATTACAAACGGTTGGGAGCAGATATTATTCTCCTGCAGGAGACACACTTTGCTGAATCCAATAGCCCGAAATATTTCCATAAAACGTATCAACAGTTCAGATGCTCTACTTATAGCAACAAAACCAGGGGGGTCGCCATCTTTGTTCGCAACAGTATAATGTTTGACGTCACCTCCTCTTTTTGCGACCCAGAGAGTAGATTCCTTATTTTGAAAGGTAATCTGAATGGGAAAAAAATCACCATAGCCTCAATTTATGCCCCAAACAACTCCCCTTCGGCTTTTTTCAAGTCATTTTTAGATACCCTAGCGAAATTCGAATCTCCACACATGATAGTTGGGGGAGATTTTAATTTAGTGGCACACCCATCATTGGACAGGAGCAAAATTTTACCATCCTCCAAAACATTCCCTAAATTTCTGACACGCTCGCTGAGTGACCTACAGTTAGTGGACGCATGGAGGGCGCACAATGTGGGTATCAAATCATACACTTTTTACTCGCACCCTCATGACAGCTCAGCAAGGCTTGATTACATTTTTTGTACTCCTGTTATTCTGGCAAGTTCTTCTAATGCTCAAATCCACCCATGCCCCTGGTCTGATCACCAAATAGTCTCCTTTGAAACAAGGTGTATTGGCCTTGTGGACTCTACTTATAATTGGAGATTAAACGATTCTTTGCTGAATGACCCCACTTTTGTTACCCAGATATCCACCTCCTTGGAAGAATATTTTTCCCTGAATGAGAATGGTGAGACTCCGATCTCCACTATTTGGACTACCCATAAGGCGGTGATGAGAGGAAGAATCATTGCCCTGGCCTCGGCTCGTAACAAAGCTAGATTAGCGGACATTACACAACTGACAAAGGACCTAGACCGCTTGTACCTGCATTTCAATCAATCCCCTTCCCAAGCTCTAAGAGATCAAATTGATTCCAAAAGACAAGCTTTAAACATGATCCTAACCAATGATACAGAGAAATCTCTTAGATGGTCTAAGGCTAGATTCATTTTACATAGCAATTCTCCCTCATCCATGTTTGCCAGGAAACTGGCCCAGAACGTTAGGTCTACTCATGTTTACAAACTAAGGAGATCAGACGGCAAAGTAGTTTCTCATCCCAAACAGGTACTTGATGTATTTACTAAATTTTACAAGAACCTTCTATCCAATCCTTCTTCATTCCCAACAAATAAATTTGAACCCTGGATCAACAAACTAGACCTCCCAGCCCTCTCTCAGACAGACAGAGATAGGATTGATGCCCCTTGTTCAGAGGAGGAGATATCACATATCATCAAATCCCTTAAATCCTCTACAGCCCCAGGTCCGGATGGTTTTTCAGCCACTTATTATAAAACCTTCGCCCAATATCTTACCCCCAGGCTGACCAATCTTTTTAATGATGTCCTTCAGGGTGGTAGCTTTCCAAGTGAGATGCTTCTAGCAAACATGTCCCTTATCCCAAAACCAGAAAAGGATCATACACTGCCACAGAACTTCCGACCCATATCGGTCATGAACAATGATCTCAAACTGTTTGGTAGACTCCTGGCCAATCGGCTGGCGGAACACATGACTAAATTGATAGCTCCTGACTAGGGTTGAGCGAACACCTAGATGTCCGTGTTCGACGGGTTCGGCCGAACTTTAAAAAAAAGTCCGGGTCCGTGTCCCGGACTTTTACCGAACTTTTCCCGGACACCGAACCCCATTGAAGTCAATGGGGACCCGAACTTTAAGGCACTAAAATGGCTCTAAAACACCAAAGGAAAGGGCTAGAGTGCTGCAAATGGCAGCAAAACGTAATTAAGAGCATGGCAAGTGCTCTGCAAACAAATGTGGATAGGGAAATAACTTAAAACAACAAAAAAAAAACAGAAAAATAAAACAATGTTCTTCTTCATCTCTGAAGGACGAGGCCCATATGGAGTAGGAGGGAGGTTGAGGTGGTGGTGGATGTGGCGGTGACATAGGCGTGCGCACAGGGTGTGCTGGGTGTGCCTGGGCACACCCTAATCACCTAGGGCACATAGCATTGCCAGTGAGGAGATGGGAAAGATCTCCCTGGGACCTGCTCTGCTCTATTTCTCCTTGCCTACAGGTACATGGCCCCGATACATTACTCTCCCTGCTGGCAAACACATGCATGTGTATTTCAACTTTGGGGTGCACACCTTAATGCAATAGGCTGCGCACACCTATGGGCGGTGTAGGTGGAAGCGGCGGTGGAGGAGGACCAGGGCCGGATTAACAGCATCATGGGCTTGGTGCTGAGGATTTTGAAGGGCCTTAAGGGCCGTGCCTTGCCATGCACCCAGAGGAGGAAGGGTGCAGCCATGCATGCCTAATTCAACATGGGATGCTGTCTCTGAAGCCCATAAACACATCCATGCATCGCCAACTGTCCCTCCTTGTCCGGCCTTCACGCTGTGTGGGGAGGTTCTGAGGGTGCTGCCTGGGGAAGCGAGCATAGAAGCCAGACTTCTGTGTTTACAAGTGACAGAAGAGCGGTAACAGTGAATATGGCCAACCCGGGGCCTATATAAAAGGTAGGGGCCTGGAGCTGCAGCTCCAATAGCCCCTACATTAATCTGGCCCTGAGGAGGAGGACGAGGTAGCCAACACTGCTTCTTTTCAAAAATTTTAAATGAGGGTACACCCCAAAAGAGTGAGAAAGAGCAAAAATGGAACAATGGGTGGGTAAGGTCGGTATCCATTGCTATTCTGCATAAGGTACGGAAAAGTCCCGTGGGATCCATGCCTGGTTCATTTTAATGAACGTGAGCTTGTCCACATTGTCTCTGGACAGGCGGCTGCGCTTGTCTGTTATAACGCCCCCAGCCGTGCTAAATACCCGTTCAGATAATACACTGGCTGCAGGGCACGCCAGCACCTCCAAGGCGTAAAGGGCAAGCTCAAGCCATGTGCCCAATTTGGAGACCCAGAAGTTGAAGGGGGCAGACCCGTCATTCACTACATGTAGGCGTGTGCACACATACTGCTCCACCATGTTGGTAAAATGCTGCCTCCTGCTAAGACGTTCCATCTGAGCTGCTGGTGCTGCTGTTTGTTGTGGCGTGCTGACAAAGCTTTTCCACATTTCGGCCATGCTAACCCTGCCTTCTGAGGTGCTGGCGGTGCCCTGGTTGCGTTGGCGACCTCCTCCTCCTCCTCCTCTGCCTTGTGCTTCCACTGTGGCCCCGCTGTCAGATGGGAATGCCAGCAGCATGGCGTCTACCAGCGTGCGCTTGTACTCGCGCATCTTGCGATCGCGCTCCAGTGAGTGAATTAAGGACGGTACGTTGTCCTTGTAACGGGGATCCAGCAGCGTGGCCACCCAGTAATCAGCACAAGTTAGAATGTGGGCAACTCGGCGGTCGTTGTGGAGACACTGCAGCATGTAATCGCTCATGTGTGCCAGGCTGCCCAGAGGCAACGAAAGGCTGTCCTCTGTGGGAGGTGTATCGTCCGTGTCCTCTGTATCCCCCCAGCCACGCACCAGTGATGGCCATGAGCTGGCCTGGGTGCCACCCTGCTGTGAACATGGTTCCATCTCCTCCTCCAGCTCCTCCTCCTCCTCATCCTCCTCATCCTCCAGAACTGTGCCCCTGCTGGACAATTGCGTCCCTGGCGTTTGCGTGTGCAGGAACCCACCCTCGGAGCCCCTTGCGAATGACTGCCCTGAAAGCCTTGGAAATGTTACCTCTTCATCCTCCTCCTCCTCCTCATCCTGTGCCACATCCTCTTCCATCATCGCCCGAATTGTTTTTTCAAGGAGGCATAGAAGTGGGATAGTTAAGCTGAGAACGGCGTCATTGCCACTGGCCATGTTAGTGGAGTACTCAAAACAGCGCAACAAGGCACACAGGTCTCGCATGGAGGCCCAGTTAAATTAAATAGCGGAATAGAAAATATGATCCAAAAAAAGTGTATGTATATCACACGTACACAACCACACTGGGCCCCAATTACTATTGTTTGTACCCCTAAAAGGCTAGATGAGGAGTAGGGGGAGTATGGAACAGGCAGCACCCTCAAACCTTCAGAAGTATGAGATGAACCCCAACAACTTGGAAAGGTGGATCTCTCTCACACGTACCGACACAGACTATCCCGCAATTCAATTGATCCTCAAAGGTTTTTATTGAATAGCGGAATAGGAAATATGATCAAAAAAAGTGTATGTATCTCGCACGTACACAACCACACTAGGCCCCAATTACTATTGTTTGTACCCCTAAAAGGCTAGATGAGGAGTAGGGGGGGTATGGAACAGGCAGCACCCTCAAACCTTCAGAAGTATGAGATGAACCCCAACAACTTGGAAAGGTGGATCTCTCTCACACGTACCGACACAGACTATCCCCCAATTTAACTGATCCCCAAAGGTTTTTGATTAAATAGCGGAATAGAAAATATGATCCAAAAAAAGTGTATGTATATCACACGTACACAACCACACTAGGCCCCAATTACTATTGTTTGTACCCCTAAAAGGCTAGATGAGGAGTAGGGGGGGTATGGAACAGGCAGCACCCTCAAACCTTCAGAAGTATGAGATGAACCCCAACAACTTGGAAAGGTGGATCTCTCTCACACGTACCGACACAGACTATCCCCCAATTTAACTGATCCCCAAAGGTTTTTGATTAAATAGCGGAATAGAAAATATGATCCCAAAAAAGTGTATGTATATCACACGTACACAACCACACTGGGCCCCAATTACTATTGTTTGTACCCCTAAAAGGCTAGATGAGGAGTAGGGGGAGTATGGAACAGGCAGCACCCTCAAACCTTCAGAAGTATGAGATGAACCCCAACAACTTGGAAAGGTGGATCTCTCTCACACGTACCAACACAGACTATCCCCCAATTTAACTGATCCCCAAAGGTTTTTGATTAAATAGCGGAATAGAAAATATGATCCAAAAAAAGTGTATGTATATCACACGTACACAACCACACTAGGCCCCAATTACTATTGTTTGTACCCCTAAAAGGCTAGGAGTAGGGGGAGTATGGAACAGGCAGCACCCTCAAACCTTCAGAAGTATGAGAGGAACCCCAACAACTTGGAAAGGTGGATCTCTCTCACACGTACCAACACAGACTATCCCCCAATTTAACTGATCCCCAAAGGTTTTTGATTAAATAGCGGAATAGAAAATATGATCCCAAAAAAGTGTATGTATATCACACGTACACAACCACACTAGGCCCCAATTACTATTGTTTGTACCCCTAAAAGGCTAGGAGTAGGGGGAGTATGGAACAGGCAGCACCCTCAAACCTTCAGAAGTATGAGATGAACCCCAACAACTTGGAAAGGTGGATCTCTCTCACACGTACCAACACAGACTATCCCCCAATTTAACTGATCCCCAAAGGTTTTTGATTAAATAGCGGAATAGAAAATATGATCCCAAAAAAGTGTATGTATATCACACGTACACAACCACACTAGGCCCCAATTACTATTGTTTGTACCCCTAAAAGGCTAGGAGTAGGGGGGAGTATGGAACAGGCAGCACCCTCAAACCTTCAGAAGTATGAGATGAACCCCAACAACTTGGAAAGGTGGATCTCTCTCACACGTACCAACACAGACTATCCCCCAATTTAACTGATCCCCAAAGGTTTTTGATTAAATAGCGGAATAGAAAATATGATCCCAAAAAAGTGTATGTATATCACACGTACACAACCACACTAGGCCCCAATTACTATTGTTTGTACCCCTAAAAGGCTAGGAGTAGGGGGAGTATGGAACAGGCAGCACCCTCAAACCTTCAGAAGTATGAGATGAACCCCAACAACTTGGAAAGGTGGATCTCTCTCACACGTACCAACACAGACTATCCCCCAATTTAACTGATCCCCAAAGGTTTTTGATTAAATAGCGGAATAGAAAATATGATCCAAAAAAAGTGTATGTATATCACACGTACACAACCACACTAGGCCCCAATTACTATTGTTTGTACCCCTAAAAGGCTAGGAGTAGGGGGAGTATGGAACAGGCAGCACCCTCAAACCTTCAGAAGTATGAGATGAACCCCAACAACTTGGAAAGGTGGATCTCTCTCACACGTACCAACACAGACTATCCCCCAATTTAACTGATCCCCAAAGGTTTTTGATTAAATAGCGGAATAGAAAATATGATCCCAAAAAAGTGTATGTATATCACACGTACACAACCACACTAGGCCCCAATTACTATTGTTTGTACCCCTAAAAGGCTAGGAGTAGGGGGAGTATGGAACAGGCAGCACCCTCAAACCTTCAGAAGTATGAGATGAACCCCAACAACTTGGAAAGGTGGATCTCTCTCACACGTACCAACACAGACTATCCCCCAATTTAACTGATCCCCAAAGGTTTTTGATTAAATAGCGGAATAGAAAATATGATCCCAAAAAAGTGTATGTATATCACACGTACACAACCACACTAGGCCCCAATTACTATTGTTTGTACCCCTAAAAGGCTAGGAGTAGGGGGGAGTATGGAACAGGCAGCACCCTCAAACCTTCAGAAGTATGAGATGAACCCCAACAACTTGGAAAGGTGGATCTCTCTCACACGTACCAACACAGACTATCCCCCAATTTAACTGATCCCCAAAGGTTTTTGATTAAATAGCGGAATAGAAAATATGATCCCAAAAAAGTGTATGTATATCACACGTACACAACCACACTAGGCCCCAATTACTATTGTTTGTACCCCTAAAAGGCTAGGAGTAGGGGGAGTATGGAACAGGCAGCACCCTCAAACCTTCAGAAGTATGAGATGAACCCCAACAACTTGGAAAGGTGGATCTCTCTCACACGTACCAACACAGACTATCCCCCAATTTAACTGATCCCCAAAGGTTTTTGATTAAATAGCGGAATAGAAAATATGATCCAAAAAAAGTGTATGTATATCACACGTACACAACCACACTAGGCCCCAATTACTATTGTTTGTACCCCTAAAAGGCTAGGAGTAGGGGGAGTATGGAACAGGCAGCACCCTCAAACCTTCAGAAGTATGAGATGAACCCCAACAACTTGGAAAGGTGGATCTCTCTCACACGTACCAACACAGACTATCCCCCAATTTAACTGATCCCCAAAGGTTTTTGATTAAATAGCGGAATAGAAAATATGATCCCAAAAAAGTGTATGTATATCACACGTACACAACCACACTAGGCCCCAATTACTATTGTTTGTACCCCTAAAAGGCTAGGAGTAGGGGGAGTATGGAACAGGCAGCACCCTCAAACCTTCAGAAGTATGAGATGAACCCCAACAACTTGGAAAGGTGGATCTCTCTCACACGTACCAACACAGACTATCCCCCAATTTAACTGATCCCCAAAGGTTTTTGATTAAATAGCGGAATAGAAAATATGATCCCAAAAAAGTGTATGTATATCACACGTACACAACCACACTAGGCCCCAATTACTATTGTTTGTACCCCTAAAAGGCTAGGAGTAGGGGGAGTATGGAACAGGCAGCACCCTCAAACCTTCAGAAGTATGAGATGAACCCCAACAACTTGGAAAGGTGGATCTCTCTCACACGTACCAACACAGACTATCCCCCAATTTAACTGATCCCCAAAGGTTTTTGATTAAATAGCGGAATAGAAAATATGATCCCAAAAAAGTGTATGTATATCACACGTACACAACCACACTAGGCCCCAATTACTATTGTTTGTACCCCTAAAAGGCTAGGAGTAGGGGGAGTATGGAACAGGCAGCACCCTCAAACCTTCAGAAGTATGAGATGAACCCCAACAACTTGGAAAGGTGGATCTCTCTCACACGTACCAACACAGACTATCCCCCAATTTAACTGATCCCCAAAGGTTTTTGATTAAATAGCGGAATAGAAAATATGATCCCAAAAAAGTGTATGTATATCACACGTACACAACCACACTAGGCCCCAATTACTATTGTTTGTACCCCTAAAAGGCTAGGAGTAGGGGGAGTATGGAACAGGCAGCACCCTCAAACCTTCAGAAGTATGAGATGAACCCCAACAACTTGGAAAGGTGGATCTCTCTCACACGTACCAACACAGACTATCCCCCAATTTAACTGATCCCCAAAGGTTTTTGATTAAATAGCGGAATAGAAAATATGATCCCAAAAAAGTGTATGTATATCACACGTACACAACCACACTAGGCCCCAATTACTATTGTTTGTACCCCTAAAAGGCTAGGAGTAGGGGGGAGTATGGAACAGGCAGCACCCTCAAACCTTCAGAAGTATGAGATGAACCCCAACAACTTGGAAAGGTGGATCTCTCTCACACGTACCAACACAGACTATCCCCCAATTTAACTGATCCCCAAAGGTTTTTGATTAAATAGCGGAATAGAAAATATGATCCCAAAAAAGTGTATGTATATCACACGTACACAACCACACTAGGCCCCAATTACTATTGTTTGTACCCCTAAAAGGCTAGGAGTAGGGGGAGTATGGAACAGGCAGCACCCTCAAACCTTCAGAAGTATGAGATGAACCCCAACAACTTGGAAAGGTGGATCTCTCTCACACGTACCAACACAGACTATCCCCCAATTTAACTGATCCCCAAAGGTTTTTGATTAAATAGCGGAATAGAAAATATGATCCAAAAAAAGTGTATGTATATCACACGTACACAACCACACTAGGCCCCAATTACTATTGTTTGTACCCCTAAAAGGCTAGGAGTAGGGGGAGTATGGAACAGGCAGCACCCTCAAACCTTCAGAAGTATGAGATGAACCCCAACAACTTGGAAAGGTGGATCTCTCTCACACGTACCAACACAGACTATCCCCCAATTTAACTGATCCCCAAAGGTTTTTGATTAAATAGCGGAATAGAAAATATGATCCCAAAAAAGTGTATGTATATCACACGTACACAACCACACTAGGCCCCAATTACTATTGTTTGTACCCCTAAAAGGCTAGGAGTAGGGGGAGTATGGAACAGGCAGCACCCTCAAACCTTCAGAAGTATGAGATGAACCCCAACAACTTGGAAAGGTGGATCTCTCTCACACGTACCAACACAGACTATCCCCCAATTTAACTGATCCCCAAAGGTTTTTGATTAAATAGCGGAATAGAAAATATGATCCCAAAAAAGTGTATGTATATCACACGTACACAACCACACTAGGCCCCAATTACTATTGTTTGTACCCCTAAAAGGCTAGGAGTAGGGGGGAGTATGGAACAGGCAGCACCCTCAAACCTTCAGAAGTATGAGATGAACCCCAACAACTTGGAAAGGTGGATCTCTCTCACACGTACCAACACAGACTATCCCCCAATTTAACTGATCCCCAAAGGTTTTTGATTAAATAGCGGAATAGAAAATATGATCCCAAAAAAGTGTATGTATATCACACGTACACAACCACACTAGGCCCCAATTACTATTGTTTGTACCCCTAAAAGGCTAGGAGTAGGGGGGAGTATGGAACAGGCAGCACCCTCAAACCTTCAGAAGTATGAGATGAACCCCAACAACTTGGAAAGGTGGATCTCTCTCACACGTACCAACACAGACTATCCCCCAATTTAACTGATCCCCAAAGGTTTTTGATTAAATAGCGGAATAGAAAATATGATCCCAAAAAAGTGTATGTATATCACACGTACACAACCACACTAGGCCCCAATTACTATTGTTTGTACCCCTAAAAGGCTAGGAGTAGGGGGAGTATGGAACAGGCAGCACCCTCAAACCTTCAGAAGTATGAGATGAACCCCAACAACTTGGAAAGGTGGATCTCTCTCACACGTACCAACACAGACTATCCCCCAATTTAACTGATCCCCAAAGGTTTTTGATTAAATAGCGGAATAGAAAATATGATCCCAAAAAAGTGTATGTATATCACACGTACACAACCACACTAGGCCCCAATTACTATTGTTTGTACCCCTAAAAGGCTAGGAGTAGGGGGGAGTATGGAACAGGCAGCACCCTCAAACCTTCAGAAGTATGAGATGAACCCCAACAACTTGGAAAGGTGGATCTCTCTCACACGTACCAACACAGACTATCCCCCAATTTAACTGATCCCCAAAGGTTTTTGATTAAATAGCGGAATAGAAAATATGATCCCAAAAAAGTGTATGTATATCACACGTACACAACCACACTAGGCCCCAATTACTATTGTTTGTACCCCTAAAAGGCTAGGAGTAGGGGGAGTATGGAACAGGCAGCACCCTCAAACCTTCAGAAGTATGAGATGAACCCCAACAACTTGGAAAGGTGGATCTCTCTCACACGTACCAACACAGACTATCCCCCAATTTAACTGATCCCCAAAGGTTTTTGATTAAATAGCGGAATAGAAAATATGATCCAAAAAAAGTGTATGTATATCACACGTACACAACCACACTAGGCCCCAATTACTATTGTTTGTACCCCTAAAAGGCTAGGAGTAGGGGGAGTATGGAACAGGCAGCACCCTCAAACCTTCAGAAGTATGAGATGAACCCCAACAACTTGGAAAGGTGGATCTCTCTCACACGTACCAACACAGACTATCCCCCAATTTAACTGATCCCCAAAGGTTTTTGATTAAATAGCGGAATAGAAAATATGATCCCAAAAAAGTGTATGTATATCACACGTACACAACCACACTAGGCCCCAATTACTATTGTTTGTACCCCTAAAAGGCTAGGAGTAGGGGGAGTATGGAACAGGCAGCACCCTCAAACCTTCAGAAGTATGAGATGAACCCCAACAACTTGGAAAGGTGGATCTCTCTCACACGTACCAACACAGACTATCCCCCAATTTAACTGATTCCCCAAAGGTTTTTGATTAAATAGCGGAATAGAAAATATGATCCCAAAAAAGTGTATGTATATCACACGTACACAACCACACTAGGCCCCAATTACTATTGTTTGTACCCCTAAAAGGCTAGGAGTAGGGGGGAGTATGGAACAGGCAGCACCCTCAAACCTTCAGAAGTATGAGATGAACCCCAACAACTTGGAAAGGTGGATCTCTCTCACACGTACCAACACAGACTATCCCCCAATTTAACTGATCCCCAAAGGTTTTTGATTAAATAGCGGAATAGACAATATGATCCCAAAAAAGTGTATGTATATCACACGTACACAACCACACTAGGCCCCAATTACTATTGTTTGTACCCCTAAAAGGCTAGGAGTAGGGGGAGTATGGAACAGGCAGCACCCTCAAACCTTCAGAAGTATGAGATGAACCCCAACAACTTGGAAAGGTGGATCTCTCTCACACGTACCAACACAGACTATCCCCCAATTTAACTGATCCCCAAAGGTTTTTGATTAAATAGCGGAATAGAAAATATGATCCAAAAAAAGTGTATGTATATCACACGTACACAACCACACTAGGCCCCAATTACTATTGTTTGTACCCCTAAAAGGCTAGGAGTAGTGGGAGTATGGAACAGGCAGCACCCTCAAACCTTCAGAAGTATGAGATGAACCCCAACAACTTGGAAAGGTGGATCTCTCTCACACGTACCAACACAGACTATCCCCCAATTTAACTGATCCCCAAAGGTTTTTGATTAAATAGCGGAATAGAAAATATGATCCCAAAAAAGTGTATGTATATCACACGTACACAACCACACTAGGCCCCAATTACTATTGTTTGTACCCCTAAAAGGCTAGGAGTAGGGGGAGTATGGAACAGGCAGCACCCTCAAACCTTCAGAAGTATGAGATGAACCCCAACAACTTGGAAAGGTGGATCTCTCTCACACGTACCAACACAGACTATCCCCCAATTTAACTGATCCCCAAAGGTTTTTGATTAAATAGCGGAATAGAAAATATGATCCCAAAAAAGTGTATGTATATCACACGTACACAACCACACTAGGCCCCAATTACTATTGTTTGTACCCCTAAAAGGCTAGGAGTAGGGGGAGTATGGAACAGGCAGCACCCTCAAACCTTCAGAAGTATGAGATGAACCCCAACAACTTGGAAAGGTGGATCTCTCTCACACGTACCAACACAGACTATCCCCCAATTTAACTGATCCCCAAAGGTTTTTGATTAAATAGCGGAATAGAAAATATGATCCCAAAAAAGTGTATGTATATCACACGTACACAACCACACTAGGCCCCAATTACTATTGTTTGTACCCCTAAAAGGCTAGGAGTAGGGGGGAGTATGGAACAGGCAGCACCCTCAAACCTTCAGAAGTATGAGATGAACCCCAACAACTTGGAAAGGTGGATCTCTCTCACACGTACCAACACAGACTATCCCCCAATTTAACTGATCCCCAAAGGTTTTTGATTAAATAGCGGAATAGAAAATATGATCCCAAAAAAGTGTATGTATATCACACGTACACAACCACACTAGGCCCCAATTACTATTGTTTGTACCCCTAAAAGGCTAGGAGTAGGGGGAGTATGGAACAGGCAGCACCCTCAAACCTTCAGAAGTATGAGATGAACCCCAACAACTTGGAAAGGTGGATCTCTCTCACACGTACCAACACAGACTATCCCCCAATTTAACTGATCCCCAAAGGTTTTTGATTAAATAGCGGAATAGAAAATATGATCCCAAAAAAGTGTATGTATATCACACGTACACAACCACACTAGGCCCCAATTACTATTGTTTGTACCCCTAAAAGGCTAGGAGTAGGGGGAGTATGGAACAGGCAGCACCCTCAAACCTTCAGAAGTATGAGATGAACCCCAACAACTTGGAAAGGTGGATCTCTCTCACACGTACCAACACAGACTATCCCCCAATTTAACTGATCCCCAAAGGTTTTTGATTAAATAGCGGAATAGAAAATATGATCCCAAAAAAGTGTATGTATATCACACGTACACAACCACACTAGGCCCCAATTACTATTGTTTGTACCCCTAAAAGGCTAGATGAGGAGTAGGGGGAGTATGGAACAGGCAGCACCCTCAAACCTTCAGAAGTATGAGATTGTGTTCACTGTACCCCACAAAGATTGAGTTCACTGCACCCCACAATGATTGTGTTCACTGCACCCCACAAAGATTGTGTTCACTGCACCTCACAAAGATTGTGTTCACTGTACCCCCCAAAGATTGTGTTCACTGCACCCCACAAAGATTCTGTTCACTGTACCCCACAAAGATTGTGTTCACTGCACCCCAAAAAGATTGTGTTCACTGCACCCCAAAAAGGATGTTGTTCACTGCACCCCAAAAAGGATGTTGTTCACTCCACCCCAAAAAGATTGTGTTCACTGCACCCCACAAAGATTGTGTTCACTGCACCCCAAAAATGATTTTGTTCACTGCACCCCAAAAAGGATTTTGTTCACTGCACCCCAAAAAGGATGTTGTTCACTCCACCCCAAAAAGATTGTGTTCACTGCACCCCACAAAGGATTTTGTTCACTGCACCCCAAAAAGATTGTGTTCACTGCACCCCAAAAAGGATGTTGTTCACTGCACCCCAAAAAGGATTTTGTTCACTGCACCCCAAAAAGATTGTGTTCACTGCACCCCACAAAGGATTTTGTTCACTGCACCCCACAAAGATTGTGTTCACTGCACACCAAAAAGGATTGTGTTCACTGCACCCCAAAAAGATTTTGTTCACTGCACCCCAAAAAGATTGTGTTCACTGCAGCCCAAAAAGATTGTGTTCACTGCAGCCCAAAAAGATTGTGTTCACTGCAGCCCAAAAAGATTGTGTTCACTGCAGCCCAAAAAGATTGTGTTCACTGCAGCTCACACACAGAAAAATGGATGTGGATCACTGACACCTGCCTATCTCCAATCCCACACCACACAGCAATATCGATTGTAGTTTGTAGAACACAGTTTCCCTAAAATTCAGCAGACTCTGTCCCTAACAGGATTGAGAAGAGATCGTAGATCAGGATTGAGTGCAGATTCACCCCACCCCCCACACAGCAATATCGATTGTAGTTTGTAGAAGACACTGACATTATAATTCAGCAGACTCTATCCCTAAAATGCCTACAACTCGCCCTGCCTAAACACTCCGACCTGTCCCTCAATTCTATCCGGACACAAATGGTTTTTTCCTGCCTATCTTTCCCTAATCAGCAGCCAGCACGTTGATGTGTGCTCTGTCCCTGAATCTAAGCAGCATAATGACGCCGCTGCGGCTGCCTCGAACTTATAAAGACTTGGTCACATGCTTCAGACGGCCAATCACAGCTACTGAGACATTTGCAGGCATGGCTGGGATGGCTTAAGGCACACCAGTTAAACGATTGTTGATTGGCTGTTGAAAGCCCGCCATGAAAAGAGCGCCAAAGCATGCAAAACCCGGAAATAAAACGACCGAACACGGATTTTTACCCGAACATACAGTAAAGTGTCCGTGTCCGTGTTCGGGTACAAAAAATCCAATTATTCGGTACGAACACGAATAATACAGTCCGTGTTCGCTCAACACTACTCCTGACCAAACCGGTTTCATACCGGGAAGGCAACTGACGGATAACATAAGACTCACGGCCAACATTATACAAGATGCGAACCGTAATAAATCACCGACCTGCATGGTCAGCTTAGATATTCACAAAGCTTTTGATAATGTCAGCTGGGAATATATGGAACACCTTATGCCAAAATATGGATTGGGAGAAAATTTTATTAATGGTTCAGGGCTTTGTATGATTCTCCCCAAACAAGAATCCGCATCCCGGGATGTAATTCTGACTTTTTCTCTATTAGCAGAGGCACGAGACAGGGGTGCCCCCTCTCCCCCCTTCTGTTTGCTCTTGCCATTGAGCCCTTGGCGTGTGCAATTAGAGGGAATCAAAAAATTAAAGGTTATA